>NC_139960.1:24218632-24236132 GCF_963454915.1 Gymnoscopelus microlampas
CAACAATCTCTACCTCAATTTTTCTGCTTATTCTTCTTTTCTCTCTCTCTCTCTCTCTCTCTCTCTCTCTCTCTCTCTCTCTCTCTTTCTCTCTCTCTCCTATTTTAGGGCCCTATGTGATCTATTATTCATGTTTTAACATGGACATTCTGACCAAAGAGCTATCCAAGATAGGCTTTATCATATTACACAGACATCCAGCTTTAACACGCACACACGCGAGCACGCACGCACACACGCGAGCACGCACGCACGTTCATGGGAAATGTAGTCTTTGGGTTGTTTGACTCGTTTCTAGTGTTTATATTGTGTTACTCTTTGGGTAAATGTGTACATTTACACCTTCAGTTGATGCTTCATATCCATACCATATGAGTAAAAACGCCAGGGTGGTGTGTTTATTTTTGGAACACAGTTCTTATATGAAGCGATCTAAGATTCCCCAATGAGGATATCAATACAAAAAGTAAAGCCATGAACCTGCGGAAAGCGCCCTCTACTGGCAGTGACGTCAGGACTTCGGTGCTCTATTTCTACGCGGAACTTCATGGAGTACTTTGAGTTTTATTTTGAAACCAACATAAATTAGATATTAAAACTACACCCAAGTCTACTCAGCAAACACACATAATTCTCTGAAACCAAATCTCACTTATGATTAGGTTAACTGCATACAGTAGTTATTATGGATAATATTTATGATTGTACATTGAACCAGTATTCAGACCTATTTGGATTACATGCAATGTAATTACAAGTAATAACAGATGAATAGAAAGACTTTAACACCCTGTCAATAATACCTAATACCTCAGCAAATGTTTTAAGGCATATTTAAAATACTAGAGGTTCGGGCCACTATATGCAGCCCTCACATCTAGAGTTCTGGCCGCTACTGGCCGATCCGACCAATATGTCTGAGGCATAGTGTTGAGGGCTTTGTCAGAGTATCCGTCTGTTTGTGTCCCTTTGTGCCCATATATGGAGATATCTGTATCTGTCAGTCCTTGTCCCTTTTATGGCCATATATGGAGATCCCTGATGTCATCAGTATATGCCCATGTATTGAAATGCTCATATATGGGCATATTGGTTGGAACGGTGGTTCTGGATAACTGGATATCCTATAACTCGAGTTTGAAGTCGCTAGGCCCCACATATATGCATATGACCATATATGGGCATATCGGTCAGATCTGCGGCTCTGGACAACCGGATCTCTGTATCTGTCAGTCCTTGTCCCTTTCATGCCCATATATGGAGATTGCTGATGTCATCGGTATATGGGGCTGTTTGTGCCTGATGCCATGACGACACATTGAGGTTAGACAACACTCCATATTTGGGTGTAGCTGCATTGGGAACTCCTAGGTTATGGCTGTTTCAGAGTGACGTCAGAGGTCCGCCCACCGGCCGGCCGGCCTGCCTGCCCTCCCATTAGCCAATTTTAATAAAGGATATATTATATTTTAGGGTTAGACATGCGGATAGAAAGCACACACACAGCATGCATGCACACACTCATTCATGCATGCATATTTTATCAACCCTCATAACTTCTCTGGTGATCTAGCTAATAGCTCATAGCTTCTCTCTACATACACAGCCGTAAAAGATATATGATATGTAACATGTGATGTGTCCAGGGTTCGAATTGCAAAAAACAAAATCACACAGTGTGAAGTAAGCAGTTTCTTTGATGAGTTTATTTTGCTCTGATATTACTGACTCCCTACTTCCTTATATGCCCCATTACTACTGACTCCCTACTGCCTTATTAGCTCCCTTATTACTTACTCCCTACTGCCTTATGCTGCCTTATTACTGACTCGCCACTGCCTTATGCTCCCATATTACTGACTCCCTATTACTGCCTTATGTTCCCTTAAAATACAACAATGATGTCTGTGGATGTCACCAGTGCATACATGTATGGAGAAATAAAGACTCATTGACAGTGTTGCCATGTTCGCTTATTATAAGCGACTTTGGGCTTGTTTTTCTGTAAAGTCGCTTGTAAATATTGGTGGTTGCGGGCTCTGTTTTTTTGGGCTTGTTTTTAAAGTGTAGTTGCTTATTTGGGCTTGCTTCCAAATGTATTGATTATTGTTTAAACCAGTGGTTCTCAAAAAGGTCATGACAAGGACCCCCAAATTAATATGTAATAGGTATAAATCTGTGTTGTTCAAATGTTTGGATTCCACCGGGGGCGGAAGTGTTGAATTCTGGCTGTGACCATAGAGCTGTGACACGGCAGCCACAGTGTAGGGGTCATCCCTATGTCCCACAGTGTATATGGCGGCCACTCTAGAGTTTGGTAATGCATACCAAACTGGGGGTCCTTGAAATGAAAACATTTCAGACCACTGTCTAGACTAGAGAAAGTGTTCAAGACCCAAAAGAGAACTTTGGTGTCTGCCTGGAACCCAAACATGATGAGTTAACCACTTAAGTGTCAGACGTGGCAATTGTCCATGTTGTTTTGTGGGTTGTGGGCCAGTGACGGGTTTGACTACAGTACAAGCGAAATGCCAGCCGACTCATGCCAAGGGGGGCAAACACAACGCTTGTTTCTTATTGGTTGACGCCCGGTCAAAGTTCACCAATGTTGAACTCTAAGCTTCAGAAGCGTTGAAAGCCACATGTGTCAACGCTGTCAACGCGACGCCACGGGAAACTCCACCCCTTTGCTCCCATAGAATGGAAGTGAACGGGGAAGCTGAAGCTGAAGCTTACTGTATGTGTAAACCATACCCTTAATCCCCAACGCAGCTGGTTGGGGAAATCTGGGTGGGATCAAGGAATCAGCAAGATAATCCTCCTCCCTGAGCAACCACTGTTGAGATGCCCCTGACCTGCCCTTGAGCAGAGCAGTTTTCATCCGACTTTGTCAGCAATGCTAGTCAGTGGATGACGAGGCACTAGGATTGTGCTGAACAGGTCCAAACAGTACATCGTAAAATCCTGAGGGTTGATTTAACTCTCGCTGACTACTCTACAGTAGGTACATTTTTGCACTCTCAGGGTTAAATATGTTCCTATATCTTTTAACCTGAGTCTGAGAAAACCAAAGCAATGTGACATTCTGCCCAGCATAATACAGAGCACCGTTATACAGTATACATATGAAAACTGCTATTTGTCCCAAAGGTTTTATACACAGTGAAGTGATTGCAAAACATTGTAATATTATTGATGCCATTTTTTTCAAATGTTTTTCCAAAGCTAACTAACAGCAAATGCACAAATTGTATGGTTTTGTAATGTAATGTAACACAGCTCTATTTACACATGTCTTTATACCCATTTAATTGTACCTACGTTGTTGTTTTTTAAATAGTTTTGTTCTACTTTTGCTTTGGCAATATAAACGTATGTTTTCTCATGCCAATAAAGCCCCTTTGAAGTGAATTGAATTGACACAAAATAAAGTAACCTTGAGTAACACATACAAACATAAACAAAGAAGTCATTAATAATAACAAAACAACATCAAAGCCGAGGGGATCCTCTATTTGGATTCAAGCTGTAATGGCACTCCGATTAGTTCTTCTAAAAATGTACCACTTGGTGGAGTAGACCTCACAAAAACACAAAACAGTATTCGTACGCGAACGACAAGACAAAATAACTTTCTTTTAAAAGGTTTTACTTTAGAAAACACAAAAGAAAACACAGAGTCAAGTGCACAGTGTCTGACGCCAATTAACTGATTTAAAAGGCTGTGACATCGTCACATTTATACACAGGTGCACCAAAGACTAGACTGATTAGGCCCTATTTAAACATCAAACAGATTATCAGGTCAGGTCAGCTAGATCTTTTTAGACACACATGACACTGAAATACATGAATTTACTCAAAATAAAACAATGACAATTGGCTCCTACACAAGCTTTTAAGACATGTGTGTGCCAATTCATTTTCATATTATTTCTATCCTTTAGCCGTGCAAGTTAATTAAGAACCAGACTTGTTTTGGCCTGAAAAAAGGCAATGTAGAACGTATTTAATGATATGAATCTGACTGATCATCCGTTACTTCCTTTTCGATGGGAACCCAACTTCCTCTCGTTGTCAACATACTGACATGTAAATCGAGTGTTAAATATAAAGTCAGATTTTTACTTGATTGCATTGTTTCTCGCACTGAAAATAACAGATCTGCAAGCTCGTGTCACACTGGGACACGTGAGCTTGAAGAAAGGCTATTTTAGGTGAGACACCTGCACGCAACTAACTAAGAATAAATCAACTTAGAAACCAGAGCTTAGATTTTGTCTTTCCATTTGCCAGCAGCTAGTGGTAGATTATTTATACAAAGTCAAAGTGTCCTTCATTTGATATTTAAGCAGATAAAATGGATGTCTAAATGAGGAGGTTTTTGAATACATTATAATAGATTCTCATTCTATATATTTTATGTTATATGATGGCCGTAGCCTGTTTACATGGCATTTATCTCTACTGTTATTTATTTTATTTTGTTGTGTATTATTGTGTTAAGTTTGTCTTTATTTCACTATACCCAGTACTACAATTCCCTTGATGTTTAACCACACAGGTCTAACTGAAAGCTTTAAGCTTGCGTTATGAATAATTTTTGCCTGAATCTTTAGTGGTACAAAAGTACTATAAATGTTTTGATGACTGCATGCAAAATGAAAACAATTAATTGGAGGAAGCCATGCAGCCATTCTAGCCCAATGGACACAACTAAAGACGGGTGTATAGGATTAACCACAGGTTAATATGGGGTTCCAATGGGTCCAAAGTGGGGAAACAGATTAAACACTTAAGTCCTATTTTTATTTTCCAGCTATTTTCAAAATATATAGAAAATATTGAAAAATCTAATTCTTGAAAAATATTGAAACATCTTCAATTGTCACAAAATCTTTTCAAATGGGGGTCTGCACCATGACCTGAAAATGTTTGAGAACCACTGTCGTCTTTGTGTGTGTTTCATTATTCAAAGATATATATTTATTCAAATGAGGGATGATGTTCAACTGTAAATAGTATGTGAATATGTTCTCATGTCAAATACATTTTCAATAATTACATTTATTTAAGATAATACATTTTACGAGCTGGCTGTCATGAGCTCCAAGTTAAAAGCGATATTAATTTACAATGTTGGATGCTCAGTGCAACAATTCTCCTATAGCACTACCTTGTGGCAGTAGGATGCCACTGCTACTCTACACTTCTTTACCACATTGCAGTTTACAATGAAGATAGAGTACAGACAGTAGACACAAACCACACATACTGTACTGTACATACATACATACATACAGTACACACACACACACACACACACACACACACACACACACACACACACACACACACACACACACACACACACACACACACACACACACACACACACACACACACACACACACACACACACACACACACACACACACACACACACACACACACACACAGTAGAGTAGAGTAGTAGAGTGGGTCACTGAACACCCAAACAAGAGGCTGGCCCAGTCTGCCTATCATCCAGTGATTCACCGGATAAGAGGTGTGGTTTGGTTTTGGTTTCACCGGCGGTGAAACCAAAACCAGCTGAACTAATCCACCATGAGTGGATTAGTTCAGCTGTTAGCATGAAAAGATGCATCTGCCTAAGTCTAAGTCTAATAAGCTTTGATTGATGGATGTACTTTATTTAGTAAGACATGAGAAACAGTACATGGAAGTACAATTCACAATTCAAGGGCTACTAAACTGGATAACTCATAAAAGCACTAAGCTTGTTTAAAATGAGTTCCCACGCACACAAATCATGATGTGTACCATGAACTAAGCTCATGGTACACAGCAAAACCCTCAATGTTAATTGAACTCTGAGAGTGTACAAATAATGTAACAAATACACCCATAATGGTCCATTTGGTTACAATTAACCAAATGGACCATCTCAGACTGAGTTATGGAAAAAGAATAGAACCTGCGCATTCACATACTCCAACACATTTCAATGAGAGTGTTTCGAGCCTGGACTTCGTTAGGTCAAACTCGAGAGCTGTGTACCACATACAGTATATAGTCACCCAGAGGTGACATGATTAATTAGTGGGTGGAACATGACCATATAGCAGTTTCCAAGCATTTATGGATCAGAGCCCACTTGAAAATCTCAAAAGCAAAACTCTCGAAAGGCCTGACTGCTTCTGTTCAGAACAGGGCTGATACAGTAAATACACCAACTGGACAAATGTACAGCAGTTTCATATTGAACCTCTGTGAAACATTCTTCTAATAACATTAAAAGAATGATATTTCCTATTCTGAAACGTAACCTGCCTACAGTACACAAGACAAGTGTATGTGTGCCCCCACCCCACACACACACACACGCGCACGCACGCACGCACGCACGCACGCACGCACGCACGCACGCACGCACGCACACTTCAATCAATGGTGCCTATGTGAGATGTTATTCAATCTAAAATGTGTTTGGTCTGTGAACTGCATGAATGAAGCCTGTACTCTGTTAAGATGCAAAGAGGTTTAAGGTGAATTAGGCAACATTAATTGGCTTATGTAATATCAATGGGCCGATGTAGAGGTGGCCTGTTCACAAAAACATATACAGCCGTGCACGCGCGCGCGCGCACACACACACACACACACACACACACACACACACACACACACACACACACACACACACACACACACACACACACACACACACACACACACACACACACACACACACACACACACACACACACACACACACACACACACACACACACACACACACACCATGGGTCATGATGCTGTATTGATAACCCCTCATTGATTGTTTCTATCTAGTGTTAAGATGCTCTATTTACTTGCACCAAAAGCATGTTCTCACCTAAATGCAGCTCCTGGTCACTGTCTGAATAGACAAAGTAGAATAAAGTAGGCTATAATGTTTTCCTGTAGGCTACTACTTTCCTCTAGTCCTACTACTTTCCTATAATCCTTTTAATTTGCCTGATTTTAACACGCAATAGTGTTTGCTTTTAGACCAAAAGCTAACAATTAATCCAGTTGTTACACAATTTCAAAGCTTATAGGCAGAGCTGTGAAACAATTGGTTGCTTTGCCAATTAAATGATGCTTATTGTAGCCTACATTTGGACGCTTGTCACGTGATGTTAATTCAGACCTCAGAAAAGTGTTATACCACTTAACATGTAAACATACATAACTTCTAAATAGTTTTGCCAAAGGTGGAAAAAATTACCTGCATGTCGAGGAGGTTGTACTGTATGTTGGACTTATTCAAATAATGCCATGGAGGGCGCTGTTTAGCCACGTTCCACGATGGAGCAGCAGCCGAATAGCAGAATTTGCGCTCCCTTTCTCTCTTCCATAGTTCATCAGTGGAAGAAGTACTCACATTTGTTAGTTAAGTAAAAGTATAAATACTGAACAAGTAAAAGCCTGGTAATCAAAATTTACTTCCGTAAAAGTACAAAAGTATTGATATCAAAATGTATTTAAAGTACCAAAAGTAAAAGTACTCATAATGCAGAATTTCATACGTTTTAAAATGTATACAAATCGTTTGAAAATAGCAGATCTACAAGCTGTGGTAATGTATGTTTTTTTTTATAATAATCTAAATCTACAAAGTAGTAACTCGTTTTCAAATAATTGTAGTGGATTAAAAGTATAATATTTTCCTCTGTGATATAGTGGAGTATAAGTAAAAGTACAGAAAATTGGAAATATTCCAGTAAAGTAAAAATACTTCAGAATTGTACTTAAGTATAGTAGTACAGTACATGTTACTTTACACCTCGTGTTTTAGCTGAGACATGTTTTTTAAGATGACAAGTCAAGTGTTTTTCCAAACACGTTATCAATGAAAATGCACTTAAAACGGATAACATTGATTTAAGTGTTGTTGTTGTTACACACGCTGTAATAGGCACACACGCACGCACACGCACGCGCGCACAAACCTTCTCCACTCTGATTGGTGGAGAGGCAGCTGGGTGGAGTATAAGCAGTCATCATTAGCATAAGGTCTCATAAATATAACAGTTTATGGCTCGTTGCGACGATCATACACCTGCCAGGCTGGGCTTTCAACCAAAAACACCCTTTTAGACCTACAGACAGTAACTAGTCTGTGTCACACTGACCCAGACAGACCTGTTCCACTTTCTGCTGGAACAGGTCTTTGCTGTTCCACTTTGCTGTCTGTCACACATGGTGGAGCAACCCAAATTCGTTATTTATTTTTTGTTGAATGTTTTATTTCTTATTTTCAATCTTTCACAAGGAACCATTCAAATTGAACTAGGGGAACAGCAGAAACCCAGTCTCGGCACTTTGAGGGTCACTCACCTCCAGGAGAGATCGGTCTGCACAGGTGGTTGAGACTCTGCAAGAGTTCTTAGGCCTGAGAAAAAAGAAGACGAAAAAGAAAGTTCACCTGTCCATCACTCCACCAAAGGATCTGTGGTTTCAACGCACAAGTCCATCTCATTGACTTATATGCCTCTGCCTCCTGTGTCTGGAGTGCAGTAGCCGTGTCAACGCAAGGGAACGGCAGCACAGGACCGAAGAATACCGACAAGTTGCACCCGTTTCTGCTGAATTGTTTGTGGACACAGCGACCTGCAGGACAGGTCATCTACGGGGTCACAGACACAGTCCGTCACCCATGAGGCTCGAAGCCTCCGCAAGAATGGACCTGATCAAGAAGATGTGGAGGGCGAGGAAACTGATCCTGGTGGTTCTGATCCCACTGTCACTGCTGCCCCTGCCCCTCATCCACCCCACCAGCGTGAGTACAAAAAATTAAGCAGTGACCAGTGGTGGAAAAAGTGCTGACATTTTCTACTTAAGTAAACGTATCAATACCACAATCTAGAAATACTCAATTACAAGTAAAAGTCCGGTATTTAAAATGTACTTTTACTAAAAGTACAAAAGTATTGGCATCAAAATGTAGCCTACTCAAAGTACCAAAAGTAAAAGTACTCATTATGCAGAATGTCCCATTTCACAAGTTCAATTACATACAAATCTTTTGAAAATAGCAGATCTACAAGCTCACAACTGGTTGCTATGCGATGTGTTTTGAGCTTGTAGATCTGCTATTTTCAAATAGCCGAACTATATAAGGCTAAAGTGGTTAATGCATGTGTTGTAATTATAATCCAAATCTGCAAAGTAACTATAGTAACTCAAGTTTTCAAATGATTGTAGTGGAGTAAAAGTACAATATTTACCTTTGAGATGTACTGTAGTGGAGTAGAAGTAAAAGTACTGCAAATTAGAAATACTCCAGTAATGTAAAAAAATGAAAAACCTCAAAATTGTACAAGTTCAGTAATTCGTAGAGTAAATGTACTTAGTTACTTTCCACCACTGGCAGTGACAGTTGCATTAAATGAGTAAAAACACAAATGAGTAAGAAATCTAGGTTAAACAAATAAAATGACCAAAGTAGTGTACATCAGCCTATAAATAAAAAGGGGGCAATGCAGACAGTTACATGAAGTAGCCTGACACTATTAATTAATTTAGTAGTTAGTATAGACAGAGACGCAATGTATGTGACAGAAGTTTAATGATACACAGGAGCTCAGCAGGTTTGAGTGTAGGCTATGACACTGATGGTGGCTCCGATTTGCTGTGTGTGTGTGTGTGTGTGTGTGTGTGTGTGTGTGTGTGTGTGTGTGTGTGTGTGTGTGTGTGTGTGTGTGTGTGTGTGTGTGTGTGTGTGTGTGTGTGTGTGTGTGTGTGTGTGTGTGTGTGTGTGTGTGTGTGTGTGTGTGACGGATAGAGAATCAATCAAAAGGACACACTGTCTTGTGTTTTGGTCCGGGACAGTGTCAGTCCCCAAGCTGTCCCGATCAGCTGGGTACTCGTGTGTGTCCAAGAGAGATGTCGCGATATGTTGATGAGATGGAGAGTGTGTGGAGACAGTTAATTGCTTTGTCCTTGCATCAAAATTCCAGGTCTAAAAGGACAAGACGTTTTAGGCGAATAGTGCACGAATTGCACTTGAAAGTTGAATGAACCAAAGCATCATTTTCAGTCATGTGGTAGTGTGTAGCCTACCTTAAAAGCTGGGTTTTACGCATGCCTGTGGCGCACGTACTTGCGTAAAAGCATCCACAGGCCCCACTTAATAAAGGCTGTTGTTGACCACAGCATTGGTTCTCAAACGTTTTCATTTCAAGGACAACTGGAGGATTAGTAGGCTGCTACAGTAGATAATGTTAAGATTAAGCAAAGAAAGAAAGAAAGAAAGAAAGCATTTCTTTCTTTCTTTCTTTTTCCTTGAAAGAAAGAAAGACAAATTCCTAGAAAGAAATGCCAAGCAATTAAGTTATGTAACCAATCTACTGCTCTGCCGGATTTTGTCCCTTACAACACCTCAGAACCGCGGGGGCCAGGACCCCAAGCCGGCTCTGGAATGTGTCAGGGCCATAGCAAAGTCGGAGCCTTGTCTGGTCAGAGCCAGCTAAGTGCAGAGGGCGTGTTGGTGTTTGGAGTGGTACTGTGTCCAGCTGCAGCAGAACATCTGCTGGACATGTCCTGCGTCATGCCACAGCAGGAGAGAGAGACGTGGTGGACAGGAGAGAAAGAATGGGGTCTGAGATGCAAGCAAATTAAACAGAATGTTTAAAGGTTGCGAATGAGTGCAAAATTGACTTTACATCAGCTGAAAGCAAAAGACAAATCAATCACTCTCTCCCTCCTTCTCTTCTCCAACACCATTAGTGGTTTCACCATCAGCAAATCAACAAGATCCTTGCCAGATGTCAGGTGCATTTGACAACTCATGCATATGCATGGGGTTGTAAGCACCATTTAGTTGTAGATCTCTTTCAACCTGCCTGTTTTTGGATTAGTCGATAGAGTTGATAAGTGGGTACATCATTTGTCCCGAAATAACCGTATAGCCGTTATGTTTTTATCTAGAACCTAGTCGGTCCACTCCATTTTTCCCTGTAGTCCACGAATGAATTGATAACAGGATCATGAGTTTAGTAACATGTCTTAACACAAATCCTGGGAGTTATTTGTGTTTCACTTGTGTTTCATGTGATTGTATTTTGAAATATACAAATGACTGCTGGGTCATTTAATATTCTTGATGATGCTGTGTCGTTGAGTGTTTTATGTTTGTACTGTTTGTTTTATGCGTAAAAAAATAAAGTGTTAATCATTAAGAAAAATAAATATACAAATTACTTTGGCTACAACCATTGGGCAAAGAGTGTGGATATTTAGGATATTGTGATTATTATTATTATTATTATTATTACCCTTATTATTATTATTATTATTATTATTATTATTATTGTATGTTTTGGTCACTCAAAAATATCTTTGATGTGTGGGGTTTATTAAGAAAATTCTTCAAAACCACTGGATACTTTATACTGGACTGCAGATGGAGTTAACACTTATACCCTATAATGTACTCCGTTGACCAGAGTCCCCCAGGCGTCTATAGGCCCCTTCCTTTTTTCCCTCTTAGCTGAAAATAGCCGATGTACCAGCTCAGAACATGTTGCAACGTGACGGTTAAATCATGTGATTGCTTTCCAAAGCAAGAATTTGACCAGAATCATTTTCATTGATTTTGTTTTTATCTTTAGGATAGAGAGAACAGATTTGAACCCAGGACATTCCACATAAATGTAGTCACCTCATTAACTTGGGCTGGCCACGTATCGGCTTCACAGATTGGCCAAGCTTTGTGTCATGTTTGTGCCGCTGCGTCACCAACAAGTGATAGTGTGCACAATAGAACTCAAGATATAACTGTTACTTGCGATGCTTGCAAGTAACAGAGTCCTAAAGATTGTATATGAGAAACCAATAGGATTTTCCTGCAGTCTGAACAAGCCTTGTTTCTCTTCAGTACAGCACCTGTTATCTCAACAGTTGCATCAGTGATGTTGCGCCTTTCTGCTGACACAGGAGAGAGGCATTGCAAAAGCCAATGCAAACTAAGCACTGATGTGTGGTCGATTTCTATTTGAACATTTGGTGATGGAATCTACGTTATCTATAGATAAACTAGGGCCAATGATATGTGATACATTTCTGCTGAATCAGACCGATATATGATCCCTGTCTGTCTGCATCCACCCTTCCTATCCCTCCTTCCCTCGGTCTCTCTGTATCGTATGTTAGTCTTTCACAGTTTCTCGCCCTCTATGAGTCCAGTTGTCTATCTCACGGTAACATTTCATAAAAGGCCCAGGAATGATTTCATTCCATTATCTGGCAGATTCCTCGATGACCTTTCATTTCCTGAAGGAGTCGTATTATTGGTTGGTCGACGGTCGTCCATGTGGACACATACAGGCTGAAAGACTTAGATGTGTGATAGTAAATGTTGACTGGACACCATTATGTGGTAAATGGGGAAAGAAGCTGACACATTAATCAATGTGCAAAACCAACAGGGATTTTCAACTCATTTGCTACAGTATGTTCAACTGAGAATTACTTCTTTAATGCCCACCAAATGTAGTCACGTAACAAATGGGTGATTTTGTTACAATGCAATTATTGCCAGAATATAGTCAACAAAATTGTAAATTGTCAACTGCCATAATGTACTTGAAATTCAAATGTTTATACAGTTGACAATTATCTGCAAATACTGTTTAATCAATGCAATCTCTGGTGGGGTTATTAATTGAATCATTTAATGAAATCCCCTTGACACAAGATACTATACTGTACATCAGTAGCACACTTTTTAGTTGCATTGTTACAAGTGCACTTTACATTATTAGAAATTCTTGAAAAATCTAAAGCCGTTTTCACATTTCTTGATTTTATTTTATTTTGGTAAAAGAAATACAAGTAATCACAATATAACTTAAACCCAGGATAAACACATAAAAGTGTAATGAAACACTTATTTCCAATGTGGTCCTGCAACATAAATAAAAATGTATAGTCCAATAAAATTACATACCACCAATAAATTACATAGCACGCAGCACCGCACATGAACTCACAAAATACAAAACCACTGAGAACAACCTAAAATCCCCCAAAAATATCAAAACCATAAAAACAAATTAAAGTGCATCACTAGCCTGTAGCTTTTTCCATACAGTATTTTCACACTTTTTATAGGACAGTTTAGATTGATTGCCTGACACACAGAGGCAGCTCAATCCAAAGAGAAATACCCGTGGCGTGTATAGAAAAGAACTCTTAACACTTCTAAACACTTTATTTTTTTCCCACATGCTACAAAACAGGGATGCCAGGGTGAAAATTAAAGTGGTCAAGTACATTTGTCATGAACACGAGGCAAAAAAATAACCAAACAGAAAATGTCCTGTGTGAAAGTCCCCATAGGCTGGCTGTAATTAAGGCCTATTTAGTTGCCAGGCAACGGCCTGCACTGTTTCATTAGTATCACCTGTTTCCAGCGGTCCATTTCATTTCATCATTTGTTTCCATTTAGTTCTTCATTTTAAGTTTGTCCTTTTAAGAGAGAGGTGTTCTTTGAAGTGCTGTGCGTTTGTGAAGTACTTCAAATGAATACAATACCATCGCCCAAAAACACAGTCGCCCCAGGTCAAATCCGCCGACGTCGGAACGGTCGCCCCAAAGTATGTCTGGCCACTTAGGTCCCGTTGCCCCTGACGTTAGGTCCCATCGCCCCAGACGTTAGGTCCTGTCACCCCTGACGTTAGTTCCCGTTGCCCCTGACGTTAGGTCCCATCGCCCCAGACGTTAGGTCCTGTCACCCCTGACGTTAGGTCCCATCGCCCCACACGTTAGGTCCTGTCGCCCCTGACGTCAGGTCCCGTAGCCCCTGACATTGGGTCCCAGCGGCCCAGACGTTAGGTCCCGTCGGCCCCGCAAATCCAGTGACCATTTCTCATACTGACACTTTCTTGGGTGAACCTCTTTAACTGGAGGTTATCAAAGGTAGTTACTCAACCAGCAGTTTTGATAACCAGGAGGTACCCCCTACCTCCGTTACAGATCCACTGGGTGAAATTAGAACTATTTAGAATAAATGTCAAATAATCCCTGGCAGACCTTGTGGTTGAATCTAGGTCAATGGAAGTAGGGCAATGAAAACCCAAGTTGGACAGATCGTTGGTATGTGAGGTGGTGCGCTCAGGGCTGGAATTATTTCATTATTGTGTTACCTCCATTGATGCCATGAGAATTCCCCACCCCATAATATTGATTAGCAAGTCCTATGTTTTGTCTGCTCTAATGTATTGGCAAGTCACCACAGAAAGAATATTACCTCCACCGGTGGGAAATATTGAACAAGATGTTACACAAGTATCCAAGGATGGATGGATAAAATGTTTTTCAAATAGTGGCAGTTCCAGACTAGGCTGTGAGTAAACGAATGAGATTCTTCTTTTTCCAAGTCCTATTGTTTCATACTAGAGGTCCGGGCCGCTGTGCGGCCCTCCCGTCTAGCCGCTGCGCGGGGCTCCCATCTAGTAAGCTGGCCCGCACAGCGGAGACAGAGACAGCAGAGTGTGTTGACGTTCAGTGCAACACGGGCGTTTGTGTCGACAAGCAAATCGAAAGCGAAACCTAACTGCAACGTGCAAACCGAAAGCGAAGCGAGACCTAAGAGACCAGACAAACAGCTTGGAGACGCAGACAGCCATGCGTGCGACTCTCTATTGTATATCCGATGATAACCCTAGATGCATTTTTCAGTATCAGAATTTTGAAGAGAAATCCCTTCCTGAAGGTCAGTTTCTTTTTCCTGAGCCTGAGTACCAGCAGACCTAAAATTTTCCGTTGAGTGGAGGTCGGAGCAGGTAAAGCACCCATGATGCTTTGTGGTGATGTAAATGGTTGATGTTCTCAGTGATTTGATTGCTACAGATTGATTGCCCTAACTAACCAGATTACAGTAATACTGTGTGTTGATGTGTGTATAGTGAATGTATGTATCTGTGAGTGTGTGGGCGTCTTTATTGTGAGTTTATGAGAGTGAGAGAGCGCACGTGCATGCACATGCACATGCGCGCGCGCGCGCCACACACACACACACACACACACACACACACACACACACACACACACACACACACACACACACACACACACACACACACACACACACACACACACACACACACACACACACACACACACACACACACACACACACACACACAGTGCTAGAGAGGAGAGGTAGCCAGAGAGGAAGTCATCTGTCTGGGTATTATGGATTGGAGGAAGGCTAACTCTGACAGGTACAGGTGAGACATGACCCACGATGAGTCAAATCACTGCAGTCATAAAGTCAAGTGAAGCCAGATGGGGCACTTCACCCTCTCTTCCTCAATGCCTTCCAACCTGCACTGCACAACACACCACAGGAAAACAGCCTTCTGAATCCGTCATCCGCTAGCTTCAATTATAAACTGTGCATAATGCTTATCAGAGATTTTGTGTTTTATAAATATCCTTATAATCCTTACAATGATAATCCTTACATCCTAACAATATCCTTAAAATAATTCCCCAAACCTCTGTCTGTACCCCAAATCTCTTCTGCCCGGTTCTCCTCAGTGGCTGGAGCAATTGCTCTGTATTTGCACATGGCCATTTGCACATGGCCATTAGCATGTGCACGCCTGCACGGAAAAGCTCCCTTTCCCAAAATGTAAGCTGTTAATTAGCGTTTTTATGTAAAAGAATTCGGGCTATGGGAGCTATCGTCGGCATGCATGGGAGGAACGGTCCTCCTTGGGGCCAAAAAGGTTTGGGACTATTGCTGTACAGCACAGCACATAACCCATAGTCTGTTAATACTTTGACTGCACACATCCCCGGGTATGGACCAGTAAATTTACATTTTAGAAATTTTACAATGGGCTTTCAGTCAATTGCAAAAGCTCCAAGTGCCAAACATGTTCTACCCACATTATTAATGTACCATTTGCCATATTCACATGGGGACCATGGGGATGGTTCACACTCGAGTGTGTGAACCATCCAACCAACTATCTATCTATGTACCTGTTCTGTGTGTGTGCGCCTGCATGTACTGCATTTAGTTAGTATGCATACTTGTGTAGTCGTGCATCTGTGCGTGTTCTACTACAGCATGTGTCTTTGTGTGTGTGTGTGTGCATGTGCGTGCGTGTGTGCATGTGCGTGCGTCCGTTCATGTGTGTAGTTGTGAAGGTGTGCATATAGATCTAGTGTAGAGGGAAAATAGGAGGGGATTCATTCAAGTATTGATCCCCGTGGAACCCCTGTCAGTGAAAGTATATGCTGTAGTATATACTGATAATTAACATACATTTTTTAAGCCTGTGGCGAGTAAGTAAGGGAATTCAATTTTTAACCAGTTATAGTTCATTGTATGACAAATATCACAGCTTGTAGATCGGCTATTTTAGCTTCTGAAATTCGAAAAGAAAGTACATTTTTCAAATTATTTCTTGAGTACATAGGTGCTCCAGGGTTTCTGTGGTTAAATTGAAAGTTTGACTCTCAATGGAGATCTAGCTCAAATTAAACTTGTTGATGAGCAGTATTACAGGTTGATTCACCTGTCTGCAGCACGTCTAGCTGTAGTCAGTACAAGTTGAATCACAAATACTGACAGTATTTACAAAGGGTGTCAGGCAAATAAAAGGTAAATATCCAACCAAAATGAAGTATTGCTGTCAATGTACTGATGTGCAGATGTTTTGTGGTCTTACCTGTTGTTGTTTGCGTCATGTAGGAGGCATGCTGTGCATATGTGTTGATGGTGACAGCTGTCTACTGGGTATCTGAAGCCGTTCCTTTGGGTGCTGCTGCTCTGGTTCCAGCCTTCCTCTACCCGCTGTTTGGGGTGCTGAAGTCTAGTGAGGTGAGTTTCACACTCTGTCTGTCTGTCTGTCTGTCTGTCTGTCTGTCTGTATGTACATTATGTAATTTGCTATATCTTTCAGTTTGGCTTGCTGACAAAATCTCACACAGCAATGTGCAAACAAGCTCTGGGACATGGAACTAATTATGTATCCATTGCTTTAATCCTTTATTCAAGATAGAAGAGTGTGGGAGAAAGGAAGCATAATATGCAACACAGTAGTGATGCGCGGGTCGGGTTTTCGCAGCGCGGCACAAAGTGTCGCGTTGTGAGCTTGTATATCTGCTATTTTTGAATAGCCAACTCAAAAATCTAAAATGACACAGATTCTTTCCCGGTTTTAATAGGTCAAACAAAGTCAGGTTATAACCTCAAATCAGGTTAATTGCAATCTGGGGTGTCATGAGAAGTAAATAAGAAAAAGCGTAGCGTAGCAGAGCACCATATCACTCATGGTGATTCATAGATGTTTCACTGTGTTCTCTATTATTATTTCCTAGACAGAAATGCAGCAGGTGTGCCCATGATTTATACTTGGTTGCGCATTGTGTCACGCACCAGAAAATAGTTGATCTACACAAGCTCACAACACGTCGCGGCGCGACAGGTTGT
>NC_139960.1:24241132-24273632 GCF_963454915.1 Gymnoscopelus microlampas
AGATCACATGATCTGTAAATGCCTGTCTCTCAGCATAACATACGCTGCCACCATAGGAGGACTTATTACCATCACTGGTACCTCTACCAACCTCATCTTCTCTGAACAGTTCAACACGTAGGTACACACACACACACACACACACACACACACACACACACACACACACACACACACACACACACACACACACACACACACACACACACACACACACACACACACACACACACACATATAGGCAGGGGTGCACATAACTTTTTAGGTCTGGTACGCAGAAGAGCACCTGGACATGTGACTTGGTGCGCATGGCGCCCGTCCCGTTTTGTCAACGGGGGGGGGGGGCGAGGAAAAAAGGACGCTCTGCTTCTAAATTCCGCCGATTTTCGCCGTTTTTTTTTCTCACGCTGTTAGATAAAGCCCCCAAGGTTGGTGCCCTGTGCTCTGCTGCGCTGATTTTATCCGCCAGATTGGGACGTTCACGGCATATTTTGCACCATTACGGTGCTTTCATCATCGGTGACGAGTGCCTCTAACATCCGCTGCTGGCTGCGAGCACGCAGCGAGGCGACGCGAGTCATATCTCTAACCCCTGTGCCTAATGGCTGTACATGGGGCCGACGGGTGCTTTAGAGTGAATGGGTGAGTGTGGCTTCAGGAAGTAAATTCCTAGCCTCGATCTCCAGGCTTTTATTTTTTTTTTTTGCTAAAAAATAAAAGCTTGGAAATTCCTGTCCCAGCTGTTGGTGCGCAAAAGCGCCTGGCGTCGCCTGATGTGGTGCGCATTTTTTATTTTGGGCGCGCATGCGCACCTGCGCACCAGTTATGTGCACCCCTGCATATAGGGTTCTTTACTGCTTATTTCTTCGACCGACAAATAGGGTTAGATTTGGGTAAAAATACATGTATTTAATTCAGTCTGACCAGAATCAGGGATAAAACGTGGCACGCACCCACACATGAGCGTGTCATCTTTAATGGCTGCTTAAACTTCGTCATCAGTAATGGAAGGATGAGGAACATGTGGAAATTAGCAGATTGTAAATTGCTCCACCTGCTGGAATAAAAAAAAAGACAACTGATTCTGAATCCAAATAATTCCTCTCGGGGTGGAGCAACAGCGTGGCGACACAGCACTGGATCTCTGTCAAGGCTTTGGTGCCATTGCGGCATTTCTTCTGGCTGACCTGTATATTAATAGTGAAATTCTTACGGAGTGGAGGGAAATATAAATCTCCTAGTCTAGCTGTTGCAAGGCCAATAAATGTTTATGGAGGATCTAGATTCTAGGGAAATGAATGCTTCCAAAATAATAAAATTGCAATCCACATTTTGGGGCGGAGCTCCACATTTTCTGGGCGGAGCTGAACGGACAACACGTGCTCAGGGAAACCAGGGTTTTGGTCTGCCTTCAGCCTTTCACTTCCGGTGGTGTGAATATGTTTTCATTCCCACTAACAATATTTCTCCACGGAACACTAACACCATTTCTCCCAAAGAACATGGATCGTTTTGGTTATAAGCCCACTTGTTTCTATGATGAAAGAGCAATTTAAAATGTTACTAACTTTCCGTGGTTTTGTCGGCTTCGAGGACGCTATTGTTAAATGGTATTGTTTCGGTTTGTTTCCAGTGAGGAACGAACGGCACACACGTAAATCCCGCCCACTACATTTGATTGGGTAAAACGCGGCCTGCTTCCTGATCTGATGGCACGCCCACTTGTGTAGTTGTCAACACGGCTACCGACAGATTCAAGCGCAGAGCAGAATCTGTTCTTGAGAGTTTTATTAGGTCTATACACACTTAGGTCTATATTAGGTCTATACACACATACTGTGTAGATGGATTGGTGAGTTAGCTCAATGTGTCAATGTCTTGTTAACCACTTACTGTAAACTCTATATGCTTAAGTTGACCATCGTCCCTCAGGTTTCTATACTTGGTCCCTTCCTTTTTTCCCTCTACACCAAATCCCTTTGTCAAAAATAGACGATCTGCTGTACACGCTCATAACATTCCCATTGCGATGTGAGCTTGTAGATTTGCTATTTTTGTCACATTTTCGTGGGAATGGGTGAATGTAATGCACATTGTAAAGCGCTTTGGATAAAGCCGCTATATACTGTAAATGCACCATTTACCACTACAGAGGATCAGAAATCAAACGAGTCAGCTCCAGCAATCCCCTGCAAGCTGATTTCCTACTGCAACAGGAATAAAGCAGGCTAAGGCCTGATTTATACTTGGTTGTGTGTTGTGTCACGCACCTGAAATAGCAGACCTACAAGCAGGTCGCAGCACGACATGTGAGGTTGTAGATTGCCTATTCTCGTGTACAACAGTGGCGTGGAATTAAGTTTAAATCACGTTTAAGGTTTCATGTTTCATGTTACAGTTTGTTGGACAAAGGTCAGGACATGATTCTGGTTGTGCACGGGTTTGTGTTTTGTCTAAGAAAAAAAGAGAGAAAATTGTTTGTGCCTGTTTTTTTTTTAATAGAAGAGAGAGAGGAAGTATGTTCATTCGTTTGTGTGTCTGTCCATGAAAGTGTGTGTGTGTGTGTGTGTGTGTGTGTGTGTGTGTGTGTGTGTGTGTGTCCATCTACATGTGTGCAGGAGATTGGATATCTTTTCAGAAGTTATGCGTTGAGTTCCAGCCTGAGACAGGTTTACCATGGGCATGTCTATAGCAGGTCCATGCTAGTAAAAGCAAAGAACTCAGCTTGACCCCCCCCCCCTACACGCACACTCACACACACACACATAAAAGTTGTAAATCATGCATGTTTCACATAACTTCAGTGCTGACCTGTCCTGTGGTTTAGCCATAATTGTGACCATACAATAACGCTGCCCTGAAAAAATGACCTAGTGTACATGGTGTGTCATGAAAAACAAAACGTTGGGTTGAGCTTACCTTTACCTGTGTAGGTCACTGGAACCATAATGATAAACTGCATGGGGCAGGTGAGTCACACCATGCTGTGAATACTAAACAGCATCTCAGAACATGGTTAATAGTACTGTGTGTGTGTGTGTGTGTGTGTGTGTGTGTGTGTGTGTGTGTGTGTGTGTGTGTGTGTGTGTGTGTGTGTGTGTGTGTGTGTGTGTGTGTGTGTGTGTGTGTGTGTCTGTGTGTGTGTGTGTGTGTGTGTGTGTGTGTGTGTCTGTGTCTGTGTCTGTGTGTGTGTGTGTGTGTGTGTGTGTGTGTGCGTGCGTGCGTGCGTGCGTGCGTGCGCGCGTGCGTGCGCGCGCGCGAGAGAGAGAGAACATGCCCTCCTGGCAGTCTCTCCATATGGACAAGGAATGAGCACGCCGGTTAACCTTTGACCTAGGACAGTGATGTGAGAAAGGAGAGGGATTGAAGGAGGAGGCAAGAGACGAGACTAGCGCTGACATGGAGCTGGGAGAGAGAGAGAGAGAGACAGAGAGAGAGAGAGAGAGAGAGAGAGAGAGAGAGGTAAAAAGCAGGGATATACGGACTACAGGAGTACAGGTCCATTTTTACTCTCAAGCATTAAATTAAGACATGACTGAGTGCATGTGGGGCCAAAGTCAGCCAAAAGCATGTGCACACACACACACACACACACACACACACACACACACACACACACACACACACACACACACACACACACACACACACACACACACACACACACACACACACACGAAAGAAAGAACCATTTGTATTGGAGATATTTTTATTTTCTTCCAAGATGCCAGCGGTCGGCATCTCTGAGAGTCACCTTTTCCCTACTTAAGAGTCCATCCTGCCACATGCTGTGTTGTCAGAACAGGCAGCCAAGTATGTCTTAGCAAATACACTTTATCACCCCTCAGGCCTTAATGATTAAAATGATGCAAGAGAGAACTGACCTTTTTAAAAAGTCCCACTGTGAAGGGGTAGAAAGGCTGAGGACCTAAACCTTTCTTCCCCTCCACAAGTTCTTCATATTTAGAGTCTTCATATACAGAATGATATGAAGGTAACATTTAGACAATAAAGGTTCAGCAGATAGCTATTTTGCTCTCTTATTCAGCGCTCAATTAGCCCTATTTCTTAACACTATTTTTTTCCTGTTAGTTACCCCTGTATGATGTATTTGATATACTGTTTCACATGCTTTGGGACCAAAACAATCAAAACTATGAATGTATTATACTTGAAGCTTATTTAAACTACAAACCTGCGCAATGCCTCAACTCACTGACTTCAGTGAACTGCAAATGGAAGCTGCGACTGCAACAGTGTAAATGCAACTGGAGTTGACCCTAGTCACTGACCAGAGATTGTTAGAGGCTAAAAGGAAATTTTAGTGTCTAACCACGGCACCCAGGGACAGTAAAGCACTTCTTATCCTGGTGGCCCTAGGCAGACAACCCAAAAGCCTACCATACAATCTATCCCTACAATCCTAATCCTGATTGGTTCATCAGCTCTTATCAGCTGCAGTCAGATGTGACCAGCTAGCTACAGTAGTTGCTGTGGAGACCACGAGTGAGAATTACGCAATTCATATGCCAGAGTTAAATCCTGTAGGCCACAGATCTGTTTCCAGCCCATGAACTGAGTTTTGTCAAAAATTGCCTCACAACAAAATTCAGGTCAAATCTGTAACATAAACATTTTCTTTGATTCACTAAAAACTTTAACTAGGAATCTCTGCCTTGCACTGAGCCAATTAAGGCAGTGTCAATTCCTTCTAACAGATATGCAACAGTGGAACTTTATTTTAAAATATATTATAAACTCATTAACCCTAGCTGTAGATCTTATGGCATTCTTAATCTATCTGAATTTATACAACATTTACACATTTCTTTCTACAGCTGTGAAGTTAAGATTAAAGCTGTGTAATGTCATTCAGTGGTCAGGTTTATTACACAATTGGAGGAATGTCAACATTGAACACTGTCAAACTGTCAAATCCCTTCTAAAATGCATTGCACAGATTACATACAGTAGTAGTGCTTGAGTGCACACACACACACACACACACACACACACACACACACACACACACACTCACACACACACACACACACACACACACACACACACACACACACACACACACACACACACACACACACACACACACACACACACACACACACACACACACACACACACACACACACACACACACACACACACACACACACACACACACAATAACTCCTCTCTCTGCCTACACTTTCTCTGTGTCTCCTATAGTCGTTATCCAGAAGCGAAGGTGATAAACTTTGGAACCTGGTTTATCTTCAGTTTCCCCATCGCCATCATCATGCTGGTGCTCACCTGGCTCTGGCTGCATTTCCTGTTCCTCGGAACTGAGTGAGTTGTGTGTGTGTTTATGTGTACATGCGTGCACTTGCATGGTGTGCTTCTGCATGAGGACAAGTGCATACAACAAGTGTATGGTGTTTGCATGTGTACTGTTAGGCTATGTGTGTTCCTGTGCATGTGCACACAAGTGTGCGTGTGTGTGTTTGCTTGTGCACTCACATGCAAAGTGTGTTTGTGTGTGTGTGTGTGTGTGTGTGTGTGTGTGTGTGTGTGTGTGTGTGTGTGTGTGTGTGTGTGTGTGCGCAGGCTTACACATCTGTGTATGTGTGACTATGCGAGAACACGCACACACGTACATTGTGTATGAGTGTGTGTACTGTAAAACAAAAACATAATGTGGAAGGGTTGTACGTCAGGACACAGCAGGATGGTGTAAGAGTGTGTGTGTTCTGTCTCGCTGTTCCGTCTTTGTGGGTTATAATAATTGCTATTTAGCACTGAGAAAAAGCAAACCACGCCATCCCTGTCACCTTAGCGCCATGCTGTTGACAAATAGAACCATGCTATGTCCTTAGCCAGCTCTTTCCAAAGCCCATGGCTCACTTTGCGGTCACTGTGTTCCAGTTTCAAGGAGACCTGCTCTCTGAGTAAGAAGCGCAAGACCAAAAGAGAGATGCTGTCAGAGAGAAGGATCCACGACGAATATGTGAAACTTGGACCCATAAGGTAAGACATAAGATGAGATAGACTGTATTGTTCCAAAAGTAATTTGGCTTGGACAAGTACTTTAGTATTTTAAAAATAAAAACAAAAAAACAACCCAAACACACACACATAATCACATACAGTAGTGCATACATACAGTACAGTACATGCACATAATTTCACCAGGTAGCATGCACACGCACACACATGCACGCACGCACGCACGCACGCACGCACGCACGCACGCACGCACGCACGCACGCACGCACGCACACACACACACACACACACACACACACACACACACACACACACACACACACACAGGGGCAGAAACCTGTTATCTAGTTTTAGTAAATTAATGCTATACCTCGTCATACTACAGTGTCACACAAAAGTAGCAAAAATAGCCGATCTACAAGCAAATTGTAGATCTGCTATGTTTGCTACTTTTGAATTTGAATCCAGAAGAGTAACACTTTTGGACATATGAGGTTTCTACCCGACAGCAACGATTTGTGTATGTGAGCATTTTATGTGTGCACCTACTGTATACACATTTAATAAATCATTTTTCCTGTCACTTGCAGCTATCCAGAGGTGGTGACAGGTGTTTTCTTCATCCTGATGACATTGCTGTGGTTCACCAGAGAGCCTGGTTTTGTGCCGGGATGGACGTCTCTCTTTGAGAAGTGCGTATCTGACATGCGTCGTGTCGAAACGGCCACACCACACATGGGTTTCGGTAACCAAATAATGGGCTGTTTTGGGATCAAATGACAGTGAACAGACAAATCCTCATGATCCCAGTTTGAGGATAAGCGCTTAACTGGAGGGAAATGGGTTAAAAAAAACATCATGAGCATGATCAGCATCACATTGGGTATTCTTCCGGTTCACAAAAGGATAAAAATGTATGCTTTTTTGGGGGTAAAGAGTTGAAAACAAGACTATAAAGGGATTTATGCAGAATACAATGAAAAGCTAAAATGTCACAAAAAAGTGTAAAGTACTCAAGCAGCGGTAGCTGTTCTTTGTCTCCATGCTGACTTGTTTTTCATCTCTAGGAAAGGTTACAGGACTGATGCCACCGTCTCTGTTCTCTTGGGTTTCCTCCTCTTCCTCATCCCCGCCAAGCGGCCCTTTTCCTCTTCCTGCAGCTCTAAAAACCAAGGTCAGAATAACAACTTAACCCTGACCACCAGATAGTATCATATTATATATGTATAATACACAATGCACATACACATAGAATATACAGTATACTAGCCTACTGTATATAATATCTGCAGGAAGGACTTCAACTTTAACCACTTAAATACTCTATTCTTAGTACAATGGACAATGGCTCTGAGTTACAACTGTATTTTTGAATGTTCCCCCCAGAATAGGCATGCTGGGGTTCAGCTGGTTAACCCAGAACATTGCAGATATCTGGTCAGGGTGATAACTGGTTAAGTCAACAGCTCACCCAAAACATGAACAGGAAGCATGAAATACTGCTGCATTTATTCTATGAGTGATGAAATACTGCTGCATTTATTGTTTAAACGCAGTCTCACAGCAGAACTCTTCTCATGCTTTTTCTTATCCAATTAGAGCTGTGTGTCCATATGCACGCCTCTTCAGCATTTAAAAAAATAAAAAATAAACATAATGCACAACATGGCCCACACTACACAAATTGCAAATGTCTCTTATCTTGGAGAACAGTGTTTCAGATGACTAAGTATGAAAACTAAATCAAGTGATCTGTTATCAGATACTGTATATACTGCATCATGAGACAGTGTCGCTGGGCGAAAATAGCCAATCTCAATTTCAACGCTTAAGCGGCTGTTAGCTGTTAGCTACGACAAAGTATAAATCAGGCTTCATGCAGCTGTGTTCATCGGCCACTTTTCACAACAAAGTGAGGATTTTGTGAACTAAGTATTTATCCCCATACATACTACTGAAGAGATTTATGCCCTGTGTGGAGAAAGTTCACACAGGTTCAAAAGTGGTCACTGATTTATGTGGAGAAAAAACTGAAAAAAAGAAAAGAAAAAGAAAGGCAGCAACAGAAAAACAACACAGGTCTTGTCCGGGATTAGAGTTTCGCAACAGGTGCAGAAGGTTTTTAAGCACATGAACCTTTAGAAGGAAAATTCCAACCTCAAGAGATGTTTGAGTCTGTAACTGAGTTTACAAAGGCTGTGTCTCAATACTGACCCCCTTTGATCATGGTTGTCATTGCATTTTAGATACGGTCCATTCACCTTTAAACAGATTTAAACCTAACATGACATGACAACATGTTTGTTGAAAGCTAAATATTTTTTTGGGAATTGTTATTTCCCATATCATAAACACGCTCTCCACTTAAATGTATATGTGTGTGTGTGTGTGTGTGTGTGTGTGTGTGTGTGTGTGTGTGTGTGTGTGTGTGTGTGTGTGTGTGTGTGTGTGTGTGTGTGTGTGTGTGTGTGTGTGTGTGTGTGTGTGTGTGCGCGCGCGCGCGTGCATGTGCGTGTTTGTGTGCACACGTGTGTAATAATAGGTTATGAGGTAGTGTTGGTAGTGAAGCCTATATCCTCTCAAGGTGTACTCAGCTGTGATGCCCCCTAAAAACTACCACACCATCAAAAACGGTGTAATAATGTATTATGCCATTTATATACCACAGACTAATGAGTAAATGGACTATAATGGTTATGAACAAATTCAATACTGACCCCCACTGGCCTTGTATAGAAACTGCAACTCAATTAATTTTCATTCCTTTAGCCATGAAGTTCTATGTCCCCCCACCCAAAAATAAGCATGAATGATGCTGTAAAATGTATGCAACATCTCAGCAGTATGCCATGTTGATTATTGAAATAGCTAGAAGCTTGAGGTTATTTTATGCTGCCTGAGCGTTTGTTCTTTGGCCATTTAGGCTTAATTCCCTATTCCGGGCATGTCATTTGTTGCCGTGCGACAAAGTATATAGTGCGTAAGTGGTTAAAGGTGAATCTGAAAATAACTGTTTCAATTCTGGTGATTGGATATCGTTTGACGATAGTGGTGTCACTATATTTTCAGCATCAGATGAAGATCCGGATGCAGATCCTCTGGCACCGATGATCACCTGGAAGGACTTTCAGAAACTGATGCCCTGGGAGATAGTCATACTGGTGGGAGGAGGCTATGCACTGGCTGCTGGTTGCAAGGTACTGTACTGTACTGTTCTGTACTGTACTGTACTGTACTGTACTGTACTGTACTGTACTGTACTGTACTGTACTGTACTGTACTGTACTGTTTCCCTCCCTTTTTTGCCGACGCCAAAACTCTTAGATAAGTAGCCGATCTACAAGCTCACAAAACAAACAACAAATTTTCTTTTTTTGGCCGAATATTAGCCTTTTGCCTATTATGACATGCCCAGAATATGGACACTAGGGTTCATGTGGTCAAAGGAATACTCATTCAAGCTTATCTCCATGTCTATATATTGTAGAAGTACTGATCAATACTTGGTGCTAAGTCCATCTGCCATCGCAGAGGCAGCAAATCGAAAGCACTCCTCATTGCCCACATGGTGATGCCAGAAACTACAGTCATTCTCCCCTATGTCACCATAGGGGCCACTAGTGGCAATGGGCTTGAGAGCCACGCCTTCGCAGTGAATTCTGGGTATCACAGGCTCCGACTTTAAAGTGCCTTGTTTACTGGAATAGAATTATTATTTATTTTCTGTGTCGATCAACACAGTTAATGTCACAAATTGACTAAACCTCATCAAGTGTGATAGCTCAGCATTCCTTTAATTGATGCAGCGTAACAATATTCATATCATAAACACGCTCTCCACTTAAATGTATGTGTCTGTATCTCTCTCTCTCTCTCTCTCCTCACACAAACGCACGCACGCATGCGTTTGTGTGTGTGTGTGTGTGTGTGTGTGTGTGTGTGTGTGTGTGTGTGTGTGTGTGTGTGTGTGTGTGTGTGTGTGTGTGTGTGTGTGTGTGTGTGTGTGTGTGTGTGTGTGTGTGTGTACAGGTGTCAGGACTATCTGTGTGGATCGGCAGGCAGTTGGAGCCGATGAGTGGTCTTCCTCCCTGGGCTGTCACCCTGCTGGCGTGCCTGCTGGTCTCAGCTGTGACAGAGTTTGCTTCCAACCCGGCCACACTCACTGTCTTCCTACCCATACTGTCTGCACTGGTAAGACACAGATTCACCTCAATGTCTATCTACTTAAAATATATATATTTTTAGAACAGTGCTTCTCAAACGTTTATATGTTTATTTCAAGGACCCCATAACTCTGAGAGCATACAAATGGAACCAAATGGCCTCCATTGCCTCCTCCATCCCTCTCTTACTCCTTTGCTTCCTTCCTCTTCCTCTACTCCTCCCTCCAGTCTGAGACTCTGCTCATGAACCCCCTCTACACACTGATTCCAGCCACCATGTGTGTGTCATTTGGGGTCATGCTTCCAGTGGGGAACCCTCCCAATGCCATAGTGTTCAGTTACGGCCACGTGCAGATCAGTGACATGGTACGACAGCAGGACACGCACACACACACACACACACACACACACACACACACACACACACACACACACACACACACACACACACACACACACACACACACACACACACACACACACACACACACACACAATCCAATCCAATCCAATCCACTTTATTTATATAGCACGTTTCACAACCAAAGTTTACAAAGTGCTGTACAGAAAATCATGAAAATCAAGTACACTGTTAAAATATGCTAAAACACAAAAAACACCAGCAAGGACACACAAAGAACAATAAGACATAGACCACAGAAACTCTCAAGCGGGGTTAAAAAGCCAAGGTATAAAGATGTGTCTTAAGCCGAGATTTAAAAGTCTCAATGGTGGGGGCCCTTTTAACATGGGGGGGAGCGCATTCCATAGTGAGGGGGCTATGGCAGCAAAGGCTCGGTCGCCTCTGGTCTTTAACTTGGTCTTTATTGTGACCTCAAGGTTTAGCTGGCCGGCAGACCGCAGTGACCTTGGGGGGGTATAGACCTTTATGAGGTCAGAGAGGTACTGGGGTGCCAAGCCATTCAGGGATTTAAAAACAAACAATAACATTTTAAAATCAATTCTGAAACGAACAGGTAACCAGTGGAGTGAGGCCAGCACGGGCGTAATGTGCTCACGCCTACTGGTTCCTGTCAGGAGGCGTGCTGCAGAATTTTGGACCAGCTGCAGGCGTGCCAAGGAGGCTTGATTTAGCCCGACATACAGCGCGTTGCAGTAGTCCAGACGTGTGGTAATGAAAGCGTGAATGACACGCTCAAAATCCTTGAACGACAGAACTGGCTTAATTCGGGCAAGCAGTCTCAGATGATAAACACACACACACACACACACACACAGGCGCGCATGCACGCACACACACACACTGTGTCAAAGGTCTGTTATATAATAACAGTTTTCTTGCCCAGAAATCACAGGACAAGAGAACGTCAAAAGAAGTTTATTTTTTTAACCCGTGTTTAACAGAATCGGAATCAGAATTCAGAATCAACTTCATTGTTTGTAGCTGCTTTTGTTGTTTTCCGGAAGAGAAAAATAAAAAGAAGAGGGGGCGGGGAGAGCAAGGATAAAAATAAATCAAACTGTATAGAGAAACTAAAATCTAAATTAAATTAAATTAAAAATCAAAGTACATCAATTATACCGTATAATATACACATAGTATAATCCTGCTGGAACAGTATGTACATGAGGTTAGGTATCAGGTGCATAAGGTTAGGCACAAAGGTGGTTGCACTTCTGTAGTTCCACACAGCAGCAGCTAGTACAACAGGGGAAGCTGACTATATATACTGCAATTTCTCTGGTTAATGGACTTGAAAGAGTGAATAACATCTCTCTAAAAAGCAACACAGCATGGTTACAGCCTTTGCAATAACATTTTAAAAAACAGTGCATCTCAACAGTTGATAATGAAATGACTGTAAAACACATACTGTAGGATGGAAGTTCACAATCAAATAGTGTATTGATCGTGAATTTCCAGGGCACGGTGGCGTAGTCGGTAGCGCTGTCGCCTCACAGCTAGAAGGTCCTGGGTTCGATTCCCGCCGGGGACGCTGTGGGCGCTGGGGGCGTGTCTTCTCCTCCGTGTCATCAGCGCCCATACCCTAGGTGGGGTTGGCGAAAGCATAGATATAGAAACCTAGATACCTCATTGGCCTCTGCAGTTCATTGGAGCAACCTGTATCACAATACTCTTGTATTTCTTCCGCCCTCAGTCGCGTGCGTCACAGAAGGGGGCGTTCAGTAGGCCTCTGATTGGCCTACCGAACGTCCCCTTCTGTGACGCACGCGACAGAGGGTGGAAGCTGGTGCGCGCCCGAGATACAGATGCCTCAGAGCCGGAGGAGGCGTCTACTTTTATATGTCTATGGGTGAAAGGGCCCACTCTTTGTGGAGTTTGCATGTTCTCCCCGTGTCTCTCAGGGTAGTTAATACCCTCACAAAAACATGTAGTAATCCTGGTCACTATAACGCCTCCCCCATGACAGCCGGGGCGCCTGATGGAGGGAACTGTTTGGAATAACGTGTTCCTTCCACGCGCTACGTCCAACCAGGGAAACTCCCCCCTGTCAGGTGACAAGAAGGTCAGTTGGCTCTCATGTATTGAAGGAGGCATGAGCTCGGCCCTGGCCTCCCTAAGCTGGTGAGGGGAGTGTAGTGCCCTGGATCACTTAGAAAATTGGCACCGGGTGAAAAATAAGGGTTACAAAATCGTGGGATAAAAAAGATTATAAAAAAAAAAAAGATTGTGAATTTCCATCCTATTGTTTTGATGTCTTTGTCTTTCCCTCCAGGTGAAAGCGGGTTTCGGGGTAAACCTGATTGGCGTGGCAGTGGTCATGTTGGCAATAACAACTTGGGGGATACCCCTGTTTGACCTCACCGAGTACCCAGCATGGGCAGTGGCCAGCAATGTCACTGGGAGCTTATAATAACCAGGATGGCAGCGCAGAGAGGCAAAAGGAGTAGAGACAGAGATCGAGAGAGACTGTCTTGATGCTGAAACAGAACTCAAATGCAAAAATGCTGCCTCAAGAAGTGGATTTGAACCTTGTTCAGAAATAAGCCCATGCATTAGAACGATTACTGTACAGCTCTGATGGTTATGTATATGATAGGAATTATAATCGTTTTGATTGGTTGCATTCAATTGGTGTTCACTCTCCATTCCGACATCTCACCACTCCGACTAGTGGCTTCCGCGTGCGGTTAGGGTTAGGTATAGGGTTCGTCAACGTCGGAAAGGCGACATGTCGGAAAGGAGAAATGCACCCCATTCAATTATTGCCTATTGATTGCCAATGCAACAAACTGCAGTTTGTGGAGGGTCAGATCTGACAATGTGGTTTGTTTTATTTTGCATATTGCTTTAACAGTTCAAAACATAGAATAGGTCCTGTGCATTGCGGCCACAGATGTAGCAAAAATGTAATTAGTGAGTTGCTTGAAATAATAAGCATCAACCCAATCAGTGTTTTAAAATGTACATATAATTTGATATAAGTTTGATTCAGACATTTTCTTAGAAATAAGCAGATCAGAAACATACAGTACAGTACAGTATATAACGGCTGCTACAATATCTAGCAACGGCTTTTAGAACTAGTCTGGTCGCAGTAAGTAGATTACGAAACCCTACACAGCAAAATCCAGAGTGTTATCTTAATTGTAGACCCTTTCGTGGCAATTTTTACACTTTCAGATTTAACTTAACACTGCTGGTGTTGGCCTCTTTGCTTGATTGATTGATGTACTTTATTTTGTAAGACATGAGAACAACAGTACATGGAAGTACAAATTCACAATACCAGGTCTACTAAACTGGAAGACTCATAAAAGCACTGAGCTTGTTTCAAATGAGTTCCCCTCAAATGAGTTCTGCTGCGGTGTTTCTGGAGAGGGTAAATACTGTTACTGTCTCTTATTGTTAATGCTAAACAGAAAGGGACTGGATTCTTTTCTCTGACGAGTGACTAAAGTTGTGTGCATCACAGTCTCAAGACAGGTTGGAAAAGTGGATTTTAGAAAAGGCAGCGCTGCATAGTTACAACTAGAACCATTATGTGCAAAAATATAATCGAGTAAAAACCTGGTTCGGGTTTACCCTTATCCCTTCCACATTTGTAGAAATGACTGTCTGTTGCATGACCCTGTGAGTTGCATGGAATGGACACCCTTGATCAAGGATCGTGAATTGACTTCAACGCTGTAAAGGATGCCCTTGTGATACATTTATACAGTTCAGTTTTTCAGTGTCTCTACAGTACATGTATCCTGGACACAACACTTACAGTACACTGTGAGATCAAGTACTGTATGCAATAGAATGGAATATTAGTTTTTACAACTACAGCATTTTGGGTGCATTTGACACTTTTGAATATTTTCCGTTGCTTCAATAATCATGAATTAGCAGAACATTAGCACATAAAGCAGATTTTAAGATTGTAGTTTATTTTACTCTTCTGGGATAAATTACTTTACTGTTCTTTTGAATTGGGTTGGCATAACATTTGTGGGTTTAGAGACTATGCCAGCACCCAAAACTACTCCAAGCTGCACTCATCTCTAGCATAGTAAATGTAGAGCAAACACATGTAAATGAGGGAGGTAAAAAAATGTATTAAAAAAATAATCAAGGGCATCTTGGACCTGAGGTTGGTGTTGTGATGACAATTTAAATTCAGCCTACACTAATTCCTAATTTCTGCTCCATCATCTGGCAGTGTTGTGCATAGAAAATATGCACCGCAAGCTTATAGTCCATTTTCAACGCACGACATTGCTGTACGTGGATGTGTAAATCGGGCTATACAGTACATTTTCTAGTTCAGGCTCAACGTCTCTCATTGCTTTTCTTCTCACCTTGGAGGTTACCTGATGGTTGGACCCTTCCAACGCACCTAAAGCATTTACTAGAGAGAACAAAATACAGGGTACAGAAGTTTGTCCAATCAACGGTCGAATCATGAGAGCTGTTATGACTAATGGTGGTGACAGAGCTCACACGGAATACTGTTTGATTATGTATAAGATGTGCTTTATATTTTTACACAAATTCAAAATGTAATTTTGTGCCTTTTTTATATCAATATAGGAATGTAGGCGCTAAATAGGCAGAATCTTAAGCCTATATATTCCATTGTTTTAATTTATTCAGTTCTATGCAGGTTCATATTTTTGATGGTGTTCTATTGGACACCGACTACAACCACCTTTGTATATATACATGCAGACTTGTAATATAATGTGCCTTCTCAATGTTTTCAAATATTTTCGACATGTTTCCAATGATTGTAATATACATAAATACTATATGTGTGCCTTAAAGTCTCACTCATATCAATAGGATTAGTATTGTCATAAAACATAACTAATATAAAAATAAAAGTGATACCAAAAACATTATCTGGGCTCTGTTTATTACCGCACACACTGCAAATCAAACAACTTATACCTTGAAGAAACAGGAAGATACCAGGGTCATCTAAATTCAATATAGGTTAGAACAGTAGTTCTCAAAGTGCGGTCCGGGGACCCCCCATGGGTCCTTGAGGGGCTTCCAGGGGGTCCCCAGCCAAATTATTGAAATTTAGGAATCAAATGGACCCTGATGGGTCTGTAACTCCGAGTGTACAAGTGGAACCTACGGGTCCATTTGGTTCCATTTCTACACGTTCAGAGATAAAGTAACACAGACAACGTTACAGTGTAGATTGGAGTTCCAGAGATAAAACAAATCATATGAATTGGAGGTCTGTGGCCTAATGCATATCAAACTGGGGGTCCTTGAGATTGAAAATCATAACTTGATGTAATGTACGCAAGATCAAAATAAAACAGCTAAAACAGATGTAACAACTCTTTGGAGCTGTGTATGGATGGACTCCCAAAGCAGTGGCATCACGTCATTTTAATGTTCCACAGACAGACATCCAGGTGATCCAGCAAGACTGAGGCTTTGGTTAAATAGATCTCAGTCCTCCTGGGTAACACAGGTGTCGTTCAAGTTGTCAGGAAGGACAGCCTGGGCTTCCAATCCAGACTGGCAGAAGATGATGTACAGTAGCATAAGCTTGGAGGACAACGTTGGAGGACAGAACACACCTCCCATATGTGAGACCCAAATCCTCCACTTCAGTTGACAGTTTAAAATGGGCCATTAGCCAGGGCCCAAGAAGTCCATGAGAGTGCAACAACCCTCCATTGTCCGGTGTCTATGATGAGACTTTTGGACCTTCTGCAGGCGTGAATCCCTCTGTCTGCATTTTCTCCTTGTATTTTAAGAACTCTCTTCTCTTAGCAAAGTATCTGACCTGCCACAGGGGAACAATGAGAGATTAATAATGTATGTATGTATACTATGTAATTAATGCATAATTATGTGCAATTTTCGAAACCAGTGGTATGCAGGACCCTGGGTGATTTTAAACAAGCACTCGGAAACAAACACTTGAAATTTGGAAAGTATCATGGTTACACTGTTTATTGAGAGAAAGCTGCTCATAACATGACAATGTTGAATTGTTTTTTAAACACAAATCTTTATCAAAACTTCCTCTGATGACCACAAACGTCATCACAAATTGACACAGGGAAGCACAAACGAATGGGGTACACAATTGACAGGTGCGTTGTGATTGGTGCGGGCCAGGGGGTAATGAATCACATCACCTGCCAATTGTGTGCCCCAAACATTTGTGCGTCCTAAAGGAAGTTTAGATATATCCAGTCCTGCACTCATTCCAAGACCCTCGCCCGTACAGAAAGTCGTGCGTGTGCAGCTCGTGGAAACGTGGAGATATTTGTCTAAACACAAGTTTTCTGGCAGAAGTTTCAAAACTCCAAGTCTTAGGATAGATAGTATTGGGCTTCTCCCCCATTTGTCACTGGATATCCGCGCGGAAAGTCCTAGCTCCATTAAGAACGGTAACCGCCTTCCATACCGACATCTCCTCATTTCGCTAGCTGTATAGCGGAGTGAGAGGTTCTTAATGGAGCTAGGAAAGCCCGTACTTCTCCGTACATGTCATGTACAAAGAAAATATATAAAGTGCTGAGCCTGACCCTGTAGCCCCCCCCCCCCCCAATGTTAACTCGACATTAGGAACCCGTGTGCACTGTATTAGCCCGTATTTTTCAATAGATATGTGTTTTAATCCCGTCTGTGTCGGATTCTGTCGGAAGTTCCCTGTAGTCCTCAATGAGCGGTAGTGACGGGGCGCATCCGGTGAAAGACAAAATTACACTCACTGTAAACAGGAAGTAAACGAGGGAAATAAATGGCGTTCGGCCACAGACGGGATTAAAACACATATCTATTGAAAAATACGGACTAATACATTGCACAAAGTCTCCGAATGCCGAGTTAACACTTGGGGTAACCGGGTAAGCACCTTATATTTGGCATTTGTATATGTTCGGAGAAATACGGGATTTACTGGTGAAAGTTCAGGACGCTCTGGGCGGTGCAGATATAAAACATGTCAAAATCTATTTTGTCTATGATCATCTTGATCCAAGGCTATGACAGAATGGTTAATGTGACAACAACCCAGAACAGGGGACAAACCTACCCACTGCATAGGACAGTTCACCTCGAAGTCCTTCTGGAACGTGTGACAGGCAGCAGCCTGGTCGTTGTTGACATCCAGGCACTTCCACAGCTCGTCCCTGGCCGTCCAACACGCTTTCCTCTCGGACGAGTTAGGAGCTGACATCCCTCTGCTTCCAGTCCAGGTAAGTGTTCAGATCACTTTGATTTGACTGTATTTTACTACTACAGTGAGTCAATCGGCGGGTTAAACCACAGAACACTTGATTTGATCTGTGGTTGCTGTTGTTCAACACAATGCATATATAAGTAAATTACGTGAGTTGTGGATGCTTTTGAAGGACGTGCACATGACGTCAACAACCGGCTGCTCGTCTCTTGCTGATGACGTCTTCTCAGGCGTTTGTCTATGATTACCGCTTGGTGGCGCCTTTTATCTGAGTAGGCTACTGTTTCATACAGCAGGGGTCCATATAGACCAATTATTTGTTTACTAACATTGAGACTGGACCGGACATTTATACAGTCTATGGACCGGACGCACAGGTGATTGTTTCACGCAATCAATTCCCAACCTGTTATTTCGGGCTGCGCTGGTTTCAGCGCAGCCCAACCCCCTCTTGTGTGTTGGCTAGTGAGGCGCGTCCTAGCGACGAGACCTGATAGAATGGGTTTCATTGCACGCATACTGGTTGCACGCATACTGGTTCTTATCAGTGTGACGTCGTCTGTTAAGGGGTCTATACATAACAACCTTTATTTTTTCTTCCTCTTCTTTAGAAATATATTTTCTTTCACATCAGGATGTATTGATCATTAGACTCAGAGCAATAACCTAACTCTCCCAGACTCCCTCCCCAGTCAGAGTTTGTTAGGAGTTTGAATGAATGTAGAATTATGTGCAGGATGTAATTTGTATATACTGTAGATGGGAGGGGACAAATTTTAACTGACTAAACATTTTTTAAATATTTAATCTTAATAGAAAAAAAAAATCTCTCACACACGTATGCCATTGTGTCAGTGATCACCCTTCTCTGTGCCAATGTTGGCACCCGTGCCTAGGTTGCCTACCCCTGCTGTACAGCATACAACTAAAACACATAGATTGAATTTAATCTGTGATTAAATTGAGTAACCTCATTCATACAATGATTTAAAAATCCAGCCATGCATTTCCATGCCCATATATGGAGATCAGTGTGTCTGTCAGTCCTTGTCCCTTTTATGGCCATATATGGAGATCTCTGTATTTGTCAGTCCTTGTCCCTTTTATTCCCATATATGGAGATCCCTGATGTCATCAGTATATGCCCAATAACCCATATGGGCATGCTTGCTGATATATCTATTCATAGGGGTGGGCAATCTGGCAAAAATATCATATCACAATTGTTGAGGCACAAGCATCAAGTTTTTTTGTATTATTATTATTTTTTACAGATAGATAGATAATCTATTTGTTTTTATACTGCTGTTCTATCATTCAGACATTCAGCGTTGTGATCTTGTAGATCGGCTATTAGTCAATGTATATAGGGTTAGAGTGCTCATGTGGCCTATAGTCGCTTCGTTTGGGCTTGTTTTCATATACCTGGTTACTTATTTCTCTCGCACAAGGATACTGACTTAATCAAATCACTCATTCTGACCTAAATCATGAAGCAATCGAAACTGTGTGGGTTGAAGTATTTTTCAAAAAAGCTAAGCCTGTACTAGTTGGCACCATCTACAGACCTCCTGATCAGAGTGATTTCTATGATATACTTGAGGCTATTGGCTATTAGCTAAGATGGGAAAAAATCGTATTGGTGATTGGAACACGGACATGCTCCGAAAAGAAGCACCCATCTTCAAATCCTTCAGTTGGTTTTGTGATCTGCAAACTCAGTCAGCTGATTACTCAACACACAAGGGTGTGTGATACTAAACCATCATAGATCTCATTCTAACATCGGACAGGTCCATAATCACCACTAGTGGTGTTATTGTATGATCACTATATCATCTTCTGTATCCATAAAAAAACAAAAACCCAAGGCCGGCTGTCACAAAACAGTCTTATCTAGATCCCTAAAGACCTACTCTAGTGAGGCCTTTAATCACAAACTGGTGAAGCTGGACTGGTCCACTGAACTCAGGAGTACACAGGTCGAAGCGTCATGGATCGGGTTCAAAACCAAATTCCTAGCAATTTTAAACAGCATGGCTCCCATGAGAACCATCAGGGTTAAAGCCCGCTCTGAGCCATGGATGAATTAGGACATACTGACTGCTATGAAAGTCAGAGACAAACTAGAAATAGTGCTCCTCGGAGCACAGGTCTCCGCCAGGTCAGGTATTGTGGGCCAGCAATGTTTCGAATTCGCCAATCAGGATGAAATATGAAAGATCGGACGGAACCATCTTGATCACTTGACTATAGAGATAATGTGCACCGATGTGCATGATGTTTGGACAAAATTTGTAGGAGTAATATAAAAATCACACCCTGTGTGAAGGTAGCGGCGCCTTTGATACATTTTGTCATCGATATGTGTTTATAATGTGTTTATAGCCACGTGTCATGTGAAGCTTGACCAATCACTTTGTTGACGCACCTGACCAATCAGAACGTTGACGGACCTGACCAATCAGAACGTTGACGGACCTGACCAATCAGAACGTTGACGGACATGACCAATCAGAACGTTGACGGACCTGACCAATCAGAACGTTGACGGACCTGACCAATCAGAACGTTGACGGACACGGACAAAGTCAGGTATAGAGCAGGATCCGCCGCTAAAAATCACACCCAGTGTGAAGTGGGCGGTGTGGTCACAGTGGTCATCACAGTGATGGAAGTGATTCACTTAAAAAAAAACATATATATTTTTTAAAGTCCATACTGCTATTCATAGGGCTGAACATGTGTCATGTGTTTCGCTAGCCAGTCACAGTCCTGAATTTGCAAAGTCAGCCAATCACATTACAGCTAGTGGTGATGACACTAGCTGTAATGTGATTGGCTGACTTATATATCAATGCAAAAGTATAGATTTGCATTGACTGTGGAAGGGTTAGGGTTGTAGACTGCGTTGTAGACTATTGGCCAATCACGGTGCAGGATTGGTCAGTGTCCAAACCTCACTTATAGGGGGCGGTTACACCGCCCCAAAAATCACACCCAGTGTGAAGTGAGCGGTGTGGCCATCACAGTGATGGAAGCTCAAAAAAGTTTTTTTTTTAAGTGCATAGTCCTATTTATAGGTGGTGCTATAATAGGGCAATGTTAAAAGGGTGGCATTTGTTCCTCAACGTATTGCGAATGTGCGTGCAAAGTTTCATCGCAATCAGACGCTGCGTTCATGATTTGCGGCATTCTGTTTAAAACGTGCCACTCCTGCAAACTTTAGATGTCAATCTTTGCCAATCAGGATGGAATATGAAAAATCAAACAGACCCGTCTTGATCACATGACTATATAGATCATGTGTACCAATTTGCGTGAAAGTTTGATAAAATCTGAAGGCTTAATATCCAAAAATATGTTTTACATAAGTCGGCCTCCTAGTGGCGCTATAAAAGGCAGATGTGAAAAATGCAGGGCAAATAGTCCAGGGGCCAAGGCAGATTTTGGTACCACCTAAGGTGGCCGTACATTTTTGGTATTTTTGTATTCCTACATGTCTCTAGTTTATATTTTGGTATGATACATCTTCCAATTCAGTAGCTTAATGACAGTAATCACTCTAAACCGGCTAATGTATCCGGTAGGAGACACAAAGTAGAATCTTTGTGTCTCCTACCGGAAATACACCCGGGCATCAAATTATTGCGACAAAAAACAAAATATATCCATGTATTCAAGGCGTCATGGGGTGTGCAATTGACAGAAAATAATCATTTTTTGGGTGAACTCCTCCTTTAAGTTTCCCAGGGGGACTCTCTACCCATTCAGCTATGACCACCCTAGACCGAAGGAGGGTCAACTTTTACAAGCTTATGGAAAGCAGTCTTTTTGCAAACACCAAAAATCTGAGAAGTTATCAATTGCACACCCCATGAAGCCTTGAATACATGGATATATTTTGTTTTTTGTCGCAATAATTTGATGCCCGGGTGTATTTCCGGTAGGAGACACAAAGATTCTACTTTGTGTCTCCTACCGGATACATTAGCTGGTAGGTAGTGATAACTGCCATTAAGCTACTGAATTGGAAGATGTATCATACCAAAATATAAACTAGAGACATGTAGGAAGACAAAAATACAAAAACTTTACGGCCACCTCAGGTGGTACCAATTTGTCAAAATATCAGTGTTGGCCCCTGGACTAAAAGGGTTTTCCTTGGCCTCTAGAGAGTGAACATACAAAGTTTTACACAGATCGGTGCAGTTATAGGTAAAAACACGAATCGGCCTGTTACAGCGCCACCATGAGGTTGATTTGAACATTTTCAAGTGGCATTTCTTCCTCGGCCTAGTGGGAATGTGCGAGCAAAATTTCACGTAAATTGCATGCTGTGTTCATGATTTGAGGCATTTTGTTCAAAATGGAATACTCCTGCAAACTTTGGAAGGCAATTTTAGCCAATCAAGATGGAATATTAAAAATGTGAAAGACCCGTTTTGTTTAATGACTATAAAGATACTGTGTACCGATTTGCAGGATTTGTGCACAAAATCTGTAGGAGTACTGTCCAAAAATGTGTTTTGCACAAATCGGCTTCCTGGTGGCGCTAAAAAAGGCCCATGTGAGAAATGTGGGGCAGAGGTTCTGAATTGGCATCCATGGAGTGTGTGTGTGTACAGTTTCGCTGCGATCAAGCCAACGGTGCCGGAGATTAGCTGTTCACAGACAGACGGACAGACGGACAGACAGACGGACGGACGGACGGACGGACGGACGGACGGACGGACAGGGGGTAAAACATACTCTCTCGCCATGCCTTTCGGCCTGGTGGAGACAAAAATGCTCTGAAGTTCAAAATTGTAAGTCTAACCTCGCCAAATGCTTCAACAAGGATCTCAAAACCCACCATGTGAAACTCCAAAAACAGAGCAATAAGCTAAAACATAAGGTAACTGCCATGACCCTGATCTGCCAAAAAAAACTACCTCTCAATGATAAAGTTGATGAAAACATAAACAAACCACTCATCCAATCACTAGTCACTTCAACTAATACTTCAACTATGCATGCACCTCATGGTACCATAACACCACAAAGGCCTTAAAAACAAGGCCTCAGACATCCCAAAACAAACTGGTCAGGCTGCTGCTTGGCCTTACATCTACAACTCATTTAACCTACTCACTTTGCTAGGGTGGGATGGCTCAGGGTAGAGGACAGAGTACAGCAACTTGCAATCGGCCTGGTCTACAAGATGCACTACACCACAAAGACACCCATGTACCTGTCAAACTACTTCAAAAATGTTAAAGACGTCCACAAACAACACCAGAGGAAGCTCCACAAATCACGTTCAACACAGATTTGGCTCAAACAAGGGGTTAAATTTGTTTTACTGCTACTGTATGCCACCAAAATGTGGAATGGCCTACCAACAGTCATACAAAAGTGTGAATCCTTACTCTCCTTCAAAACCGCTCTAAAAGAGCACTTAAAGATGGCTGCAATTCTGAACTGTCCCCTGTAAAAAGTCAAAATGAGCTTATAGCTAAATCTGGCATATTTACATGATATCATGCTTATTGATTGAAATGTTCATTAATGTGCACTGTCCAGGAAATAAATAAAGTAAAATAAGTTAAGTAAAGTATGTATTAATGTATGTATATGTATGTACAGTATGGATGTATGGATGGATGGATGGTTTTGGGATGGCTTTGTGCGGATATATTCTAATCTGAGGATGATGATGGTGATGAAGATGTCTTTGTGTACCTACTTTTGTGTGTGATTGTGAAATATCTAGTTACAAATGACGAGATGTCTAAACTAACTAAAGGGAACCTAGACCATGGGAATAGGGAAGTGGTTAAATCTAATACATCAATATGGTTTTGTAATACTTCATATTAACCATATTAAAATGCGTAATTCCTACTATTCATATTACTTCCAAAGAAAGATTGTGAAAAAGATGGAACAAATATATGTTGTAATATGCGTTTTAATGGGAGTTATTTGAATCAGTGGGAAACTGTGGTTTCCATGCCTTTTCAGAGGAAAAATAAATGTGTCATATTTGGTAAAAAGAATTGAGGGAAAAAAAGCATCTGCCTGTAATTTCCTATTACAACACAATATTTCCTTTCCACCGGAGTTCTCATGAAGTGTTTGGTAGTCCCCTACCTCAGGCAATGCATTGAGCAATGTGATTTCCTTAAGTGTTCAGTAATGTAAGACACTCACAAAGACACTCACTATATTGTAGTTTTCCTCTAAAATAAGTCTGCAACATACACCACCTTGTAATTCCAGAGTAAATGTTAAGCCTTACATTGATAGGAGGATTATGATGACTTTATCAAAGTGATGATAAAGCTTGTACCTTATTGTTACTTTTAAATGACTCACATACACAAACATTGTTACGGCTGGGCGATTTTGAGTTGTGCTTTGGTGTATATACAATATGAGAAGTGATTTGCGTACTGTACAACCACTGCATAACATGATTCATACTTTGGCGTGAAGACAGAGCAATGACGTAAATTTGGCATGGAGGTCAAACAGGATTATTGTTGGTAAAGAAAGACATGAGACAACATGTATTACTGGGGTCAACAGTAGCCTTATGGTTAGAGGTGACCGCTTAAGACCATGGGAGAAAATAATCAGAAAACCCTCATCCTTAAAAAACAAATCAAATTATGTGAGCAAGCAGGACTGCAAATTGTACTGGTCAGACAACAGGCAGCTCAAAAACACTTGAAAACCCCAGCGTGTTTATGATTCACAGCTGCGGTATAATCCCTTGGGAAGATATGGCTTTAGCTTGTGTTAAATGGTCAGCTGCTATATCAGCATTAGGGGTTAAATTCTGCCTCAATTTATTTCTAATTGAACCATGTAATGCATCTTATGTTTATTTGACATTGCATATTTGACATTGTGCCCTCTTATTATATGAATCACTTGTTTCTTTCTCTATTCTTTAACTCTATGACTCTTTTCTTCAAAGTGCAAAACATTGGGAGCTTGTACAATGAGATGATTTCACCCACTTTGCACCTGTAAACTTATATGTGACAATATACTAACCAATCATCACAAGCTTAACTTTTACAACTCCTTTACTCTACATAAATAAAGGTTGGGTGTGATATAAATATAATATAATGTCTCATTTGGCATCATACCAGCTCATGTCATGTAAAAAAGTATTTTCCGATTACTAAAGAGCTGGAGAGATGATGGCTATCAGAATATAGAGCTATTTAACACTTATTATCAGAAAAGAAAATCACTTAAAAGTAGGGTAAGGGGTTTTCTTTAAGTGTTAAATAGCTCTATATTCTAGTTGTACTCATTGCTAGTGTTTGTTCAGTAACAGTAACTCCATGTCTCTCCAGCTGTTTATTAAACAGAAAATGCATTTTCAGGTACATTTTATCCAATCAGGATAGAGAACTCAGACAGGATACAGATTAAACAAGTGAAATTGGAAGTGATGACATAAAGAATTGAGCAGACAAAATAGGAAGTGGAACACCATCACAATGAAGCTGATAAATGGGTACTCTCTCCTGATTGGCTGACATTTTGTCACCTACCTGAAAATGTATTTTCTGTTTTTTAAAATGCTGGAGAGATGGGGAGACCCCTGTCACTGAAAAACACATTATAGCAATGATTACTATAAGAATATCAACTTTTTGTTTTAACCAAAAAATATCACTCACCTTTAAGCACATTTAAAATAAAACAGTAGTAGTAAATAGACAGCAGCAGGTGTGGGATGAGGATGGCTGATTTAAGCAGTCACGCCTGGCCAGAGCCAAACTAATTGGATTCAGAGCTTACAGTACGAGTGATTATGCACCTTGCTGTGAGATACACCAAATGCATGACAAGCAGCTTATAATGTGTTTTTGGCCTGAAACCTTGGCTGTCGTCTGTCCAACTATTGAGCCTGTTTACATGTACATTTATATTTTTTGATGCTTAATCATTCACTCATTCAGAGATCCTGGGCAGTTATCTAGGGCCAGCAGCTTAGTGTTTTATTTTATCTTCATATTTATTCGTATTTATAATGGTTTAGTTCTTGACTTTTACCTGTAGGCTAGCTGCTTTGACGCTTGAATTTCCCTCCTGGGATCAATAAAGTTTTATATTGTCTCATCATCGTCATCATAACCTTTATTTCAGCTCGGAGTACAGTTGAGGGGCAGGCCCTCATTTTCAATGTAGCCGAGATACAGAACACAGTAATTCAACAGGAATAGACATTCACATACAGCAATAAATACATGAATCAGAATACAGAAAGAACTCAAAACTAAAATAGTCAAAGAACTAGAACAGATATATCATAATCAATTAATTAAATAAAGCAGTTACAATTCTGAACAAAAATGTTGGAAATCATTTCCCTGAAACTACCTAAAGATGGAAGTGATTTGATTTTCAAGGACCTCTGGAGCTCATTCCAGGCAGATGGAGCACTGACAGAAAATGCTGTCTTGCCTAACTCCGTCTGCGCAAAAGGAACTTTGTCTAATCTTATAACAGTTAAACCAGCTGCATCATCAAACCAAACTTCCTCTGCGATCCATTTAGGGAATGTTTGTGATTTCAGTGACTCAGGTAGTTGTTGCTCAACTCTCCTGGTCTTATGTGTATATAAGGCCAGCCTGGCTGTCACACAGAAACACAACCAACGAATCAACGAGGAAACATGAACTCTTTCAGCCTGTGCATTCTTCTAAACTTGGTAGCCACAGTTTATTTGCTGCCAATATCACAAGTTACTGTACAAGATGAAGCTTTTGCAACGGTATGTATCCTCTCTGTATCTGTACAATAGATCGTTTTTATTTGACACAATATTACCTTATCTTTATGTTACACAACTACAAATGCTATACTATATAAAGAAAACTTCTGTTTGTAGATCTCATCTTACTCTGCTAAACAGTGCTAATTTTCGACATAATATTTCAACACAGTATTTGTTATCCACTTACTGACCTTCTTGTGATGTGCTTTCTTGTCCCTCCATATCTAACCTGTCATATCTAATGTGTTGCAGAGCTACCTAAAGAACTTCTTCAACCTGACAGAGGAGAACGGACCCACTGTCAGACGGGGGATCAGTCCACTGACCAGGAAGCTCCGTGAAATGCAGAGGTTCTTTGGGCTTCAGATCACTGGGACACTGGACACCGACACAATATCGCTGATGAAGAAGCCTCGCTGTGGAGTTCCCGATGTCAAACTTTCTCATTTCACCACCACTGGACGAGACCTCAAGTGGGAGAAAAACAGCCTTACCTACAGGTGAGAGACCTATGTGAACCCGACCACACATGTTTATAATAACAACATAGTTGCTGTATGTGACTCTATCATCCAATCTGCTCCACAGGATTGAGAACTACACCCCTGACATGTCTGTGTCTGAAGTAGATGACTCTATAAAGAGAGCTCTGCAAGTGTGGGCCAACGTTACCCCTCTGAGATTCACACGAATTTACAGTGGCACCGCTGACATCATGATCTCCTTTGGCCGCCAATGTAAGTAGAAGGTGTTGGTGTTGTTCAGTGCTAAAAGTCACTTTAGCACTATCTCTGTCCACTGATTTACAATGGAACACAGACAGTCCTAGCTCTGATACTGTTTGTTAGCCGTAGACCTAGGAACTAATAGCATTGATTAAACTGCTTTAATGGCGCTAGTATTTCTTAACATGAATATGTTCTTGTTTAAAGCGCATGGTGATGGTTACCCCTTCGATGGTCCAGATGGCACCTTAGCTCATGCCTTTGCACCATCCAGTGGCATTGGAGGAGATGCACATTTTGATGAAGATGAGAACTTCACCTTCAGTTCCAACAGCGGTGAGTTTGATAACCTGAAGGCACTATCCCCTACCTTTCTTCTTTACTGGCAATTAATGAAATTGCAATTCCTTGTCCCTCAGTAGATCCACAGCAGAACTGTAATGTTGAGTTTTTTTCTTGCAGGTTATGTTCTCTTCCTGGTAGCAGCCCATGAGTTTGGCCATTCCCTGGGTCTGTCCCACTCTGGTGACCCTGGTGCTCTCATGCACTCCACGTACAGCTTTAGGAACCCAGACACCTTTGTTCTGCCCCTAGATGATGTTAATGGAATCCAGTCTCTCTATGGTAAAACAAACCCATCCAGGTTTAATATTATCTGTTTTATAATTGTATAAATAGTCCCCAAAAGTCATTTCTCCTGGACTTATAGTAGGCCTGAGTTCAGCTCGCTATATTTAAAGATGTTGATTTGACCTGCAGGTGCTAAAACTGATGTGAGCCTCCCTGAGCCAGGACCCGAGCCTCCCACCACCCCTGATGCATGTGACTCAACCATGGTCTTGGATGCCGTAACCACGCTGCGAGGAGAAATGCTCTTCTTCAAAGACAGGTATAATACTGTACACCTCAGATGACCAAGAATCTGCTAACAACCAGAATAGCATAATTTTCTCTAGTGGCTTAATTGCTAAGCTGTAATGCTCTGGCATTATCTGTTGTCAGCTTCTTCTGGCGAAGCTACCAACAGAGCAGCACACCCCAACAGAGTCTCATCACAAGCTTCTGGCCCAGTGCTCCTGCCAACATCGATGCTGCCTATGAGAGTCGTCAGTCAGACAGAGTATACGTCTTTAAAGGTATACAAGCTCTCTTCATCTTCAAAGCACTCAATCATTCAAAGTGTACACGTGTTTACACAAGTTAAAACTCTTCTCTTCTATTATTATTCTCCAGGCCATAATGTATGGGCCTTCTCTGGCTACGATGTCGTGCCAGGCTATCCCAAAGACCTCACCAGTTTTGGTTTACCCAGAGGTGTGAGGAAAGTCAATGCTGCCCTCTACGATGAAGCGACACGCAAGACGTTATTCTTTGTTGGTGACAACTATTATAGGTATGCTCAGAAGACAGAGTTGAGTGAGTTAATACTGAATGAGTTAAGAACAGAGAATCATAGTTTCATCATCATTTGTGTTGCTTCAGTTACGATGAGGCCAGGGGGGCGATGGATGAGGGATTCCCCAAACTGGTGGACGAGTTGCTTCCAGGCATGACCAGCAAGGTGACAGCAGCCTTCCAATACAGAGGTGGGTGATATTTAAATAAAACAGAGTGTCTAATAATGATGTGTCCATGAGCTCAATGTCCAATCTTTATTTTTAGATAGTTAGTTAGGCAAGTAACTATACTGTAGCTGTGCAGTTTGAAAACAAAGCAACTATACATGGTGGCATGTGCGTGGTCTACTTGGTCTACTTTTGAGGTGACAGACATATATAGGTACTTACAGTACACACACACATGCGCGCGCACACGCACGCACGCGCGCGCGCACGCACACACACACACACACACACACACACACACACACACACACACACACACACACACACACACACACACACACACACACACACACACACACACACACACACACACACACACACACACACACACACACACACACACACACACACACACACACACACAAACATACATGTATACTGTACAGATAACTGTTGTATATGTGTTGGTTTAGCAAAGCATACTGAAATGACAAAATGGTCACCAAAATGAATGATGAATGATCAACTTTGCAGTGTTAGAGCAAAACTCACTCGCCTTGTCTTTCTGTCTGTCTGTTGCAGTTTCATTAGTGGTGTACACTGATATTTAACTTTATTCTTTGCAACATTTGTCCCCCAGGTTTCACCTATGTGTACAGTGGACCCTTCATGTTTGAGTACAGCCTGAGGAGTGGGAGGCTGTTCCGTGTGCTGAGGAACAGCTACTTCCTGCGTTGCACTAACTATTAGGTCATCTGACCGACTGACCTCATAAGTCATTTAAGAAGGCACTGAGAATGACAGTGAATGTTTACATTTAGTATAATTTTTATCAGATGATATTTTCGCAAATATAAGTTATATTTTTATATTTATTTAAGTGAGCATATCATTTATTTGGTTTATTTACAATGCTGCTGTTATTCTTAAATAAGTGCAATCTGAAGATGTGATTATATGAATGCACTGTAATATACTAATATACTGGTGCATATCAAACTGTAACAACATGGCACAATCAATAGTAAGTAATAATAAGTAAGTATTTAGTAACTAATAGTAATTGATCAAGTAACTTTTAATGTGAATCTGTTTTGTATTAAAGTAAATGAATACTGTATTGTATTGCATTAGGTACAGTACACAATCAGTGTCCTCCACAAGTGCTGGATAGCCAAACAATAAAACATTTACTACTTAACTGCTGCCTTTTTGTTTATATTTGAGAGCTACTTCTCCTGATACTGAAGATCCTATTGATTCCTGAATCTGGAGTCATACATCCACATGGTCGAAGCCTACATCATGAAAAGGAAACATAGGCCACATTATCACTCACTGTTTGTCTATGTGCACTTATCACACATGCAGACATACACATGCAGACATGATCACTACAAAAAGTGATTTTGTCTTTAGACACTTAATATACTTTCATATCATCCATGTCATTTGCAGTATTACACCAATCCTCAGCGTTCCTTTATGCATTCTAACTCAGAGAGCATTAGAGAGTAAACAAAACGACCCCTTGCAACATTTCTAAACTGCACACTGCAATGGTGTCAATGCAGCAGTCCTCAGAAAGTGTGCTTGACCCTAACCACAAGTTTGAATGACAAACTCCTTCAACTCCTCAGCAGCCAGAGCAGGTTGATGATTGCAGTCTGAAATAGTGAACATGCTTGAGTGTTTTTTTAAGCTAAAAGCCTTTATAACACAATTTAATAAACTTAAAACAATATATATGGACAGATATGGACAACTACTGCATAAAGTGATGTATTAGTCAGGTGCTATACAAAGGTGTGAGTGTGCCATACATTTATAGTGTCATTCATAAAGCAGTTCCGCCCCTCCAGGCCTGGTGTAAATCATTCAATTAATGAACTACAGGGAAGGGCAGGACAAAGTTGCTGTAAACACAAACACCATGAAACAAAAAGATCAAATAAGAACACATTTAGAGAGAAAACAATATACATCAAAATAAATATATATAAAGGGCAGTATATATATATATATATATATATATATATATATATATATATATATATATATATATATAGTTAATGTACCAACAAAGGGTCCCACCACAATGGTGCAAAGAAACAAGAAATACAAATGTATACAATACAAAGTTTTCAAATTAAAACCAATATCATGGTGGGCACAATCCAAGTGGGCCTCAATAGAGGTCAGGATGTAGGCTAAACATCTAAACATGGAGCAGGCCAGGTAAGTCAGTCAAAATGGGACTGTAATTATATAAAGGGCAGTGCAACCTTATCTGTATAAAAAAATAAAAAAATAAAAAAATACTTAAGGGCAGTGGGATAATAACACAGTTATAACATTTACAATTATAGAAAGGGGCTGAGGTCTAAACTCTCATTCAAGCCATTAGGTTCCATTGAATTTAAAGTGAAAATCCAATTTGCTTCTCTCTGTAACAGCAGCTTTTTCATGTCACCGCCCCTAGGTGGCAGGCTGACCTTCTCTATGTATGCCCATGAATTTAAGTGGCTGATCCATGCCCCCTCTCCTTGTAATGTGGTTCAATGGCATATTCCATGATGTTACAGTACCATTTCTGATCGCCGCTTCATGTTCAGCTATTCGTATTTTCAAATTGCGTTTAGTTTGATCAATATATAGACCATCCCACATGGACACTTCAACATAAACAACATGAGTGGCGTTGCAATTGATAAAACTCTTTATTTTGTGTTGGTACTTTTACTTTTGTACTTTTTATTTTGATACCAATAAATTTGTACTTTTAATCAAGTGAATTTTATATTCTGGACTTACTTACTTGTAACAGTATTTCTACATTGCAGTATTGTTTACTTTTACTTAAGTAAAAAAAATGAGTACTTTTTCCACCACTGGCTGTAATGAACAATGCTATAGGATTAACAGTCTTAGTAAATTCAAATTCATTCAAATCTCTTTTGGAAGTTGAGTAGTGACCCTCCCCCCCTCAGTAATCAGGTTGAAGCTTTTTGTCAAAGAGAAAGCATAGGAAGAGTGTGTGTGTGTGTGTGTGTGTGTGTGTGTGTGTGTGTGTGTGTGTGTGTGTGTGTGTGTGTGTGTGTGTGTGTGTGTGTGTGTGTGTGTGTGTGTGTGTGTGTGTGTGTGTGTGTGTGTGTGTGTGTGTGTGTGTGTGTGTGTGTGTGTGTGTGTGTGTGTGTGTGTGTGTGCGTGCGTGCGTGCGTGCGTGCGTGCGTGATAGACCATAGCTTTGGTTGCCACGGTGCCCAGTAACAATTCATCTTAGTTTGTCAGATTCAGGGAACTGGGGAAAACAAGTGTGTTGTTCACAGAGGAGAGCTTCTGTTTTGAAGTAGCTGTTTGTGGACCTCTTGTGAAGCAGCAGTGTCTGTGTGCATGCATTTTCAAGCCCCCAAGCAGAACTTCATCTACCATCATCATCTTCATCGTGATGTTTCACACTAGCAATGAACCCCCTTGGAGATTGCTAGGGTGACGATCATAACAATCTACAAGCTCACAACATGTCGATCTGCTATTTGCACAATTTTTGAAAAAGTTAAAACATTTATGAACATTTCAACATGGAAACGACTATGAAAAAAGAAAAATGCGACTATGAAAAAAATAA
>NC_139960.1:24281132-24320940 GCF_963454915.1 Gymnoscopelus microlampas
GCTGAGGCTCACCCCTGGTATAATTGCAAATCTCTGTCATTGTGTACACATAAGGACCCTCACACCTCACAGAAGACTAATTCCATTCTGGGAGAATCCCGTTGTGGAATTGATCAACATTCCACTTCCATTGTATGATTCTGCTTAGAATAGATTATTCTATTCTGCCTTGTTCCCCCCAATTATGCATAGCAACACAAAGCTACCCAGTAGTACCCATAAGTAAGTACCCTTGGGAACAACATTTTCCATCAAATGTGTACCATGGGTCAGGACTCGGGAGCCTATTTCCTGTTTCTGTAGTGTGACTGTCTGAGGCAGCTTGATGTACACACATACACCCTTGGACATGATGCTACCATGTCACAGGAATTTACCCCCAATCCCACCATTGAAGTTGAGTCCCATTTTTTTATTGTCTTTGGTATGACTCTGCCAGGGATTGAACCCTGACCTCCCAGTTTCAAGGATGACACTCTAACAAGGCCACTGAGCTGGTCAACTCCGCCTGCATGCATTACAACATTTCTTGTCCAAATACCCAATTAAGCACCTTGATTGCGCAAATGCGACATAATATATTAATTTCTTCAACAACACAGTAAAATCTTCGTTTAAATACGGCCCTTGTTCATTTATTTATCCATTATTCAATGTATTTATCCGTCAGAGTTAAAGTATTTGACTGTGTAGCTAACTCCTGCTAAATGTCGCATTTGTTTCAGTGCATCTTTGAGTTGTGTAAGAAGCAACACTACTGTATGTTCTTTTCCTCGCAAACCGCTGCGCTGCGCGTTTATGGGCACGGTGCACGGTGTGGGCGGTGCGCGCACACAGTCCTCTCCTCTCCACCAGACCCGCTCCAGTCCGTTCACACACACACACAGCCTCTGTGGCAGAGGAGAGGCAATCACCGCAGCGCCGCAACCCAATGATGCGACGGTAGCATCTTTACGCATTCTAGTCGCGTTGATCCATTCCTAAAACGAACCTTCCTCTTTTTTCCCCCCTAATTGCCCTTTTCGACTGGAGCAGAGAAACATGGAGAAGGCTCCTGCTGCCATCAGGACCAACATGATCGCACATCTTCTCGTTTTAAGTCAGATAGGTAAGGAATGGGAGGGAATTTCATGATGATTATTTTTGGAAGAATGCGCTGGTGTTGTGGACGGTGACACGGTGTTGCACTTAATTTCCTATTCTGCAAATGTGGTGTAGTTTAGCATATGGCAATTGTTTTTAAATCGAAACGTGTCCAGAAATCTCAGTAACAACTACACATGGCTAGTTGGCGATGCGAATATTGTTACTCTTGCAGGTTGTAAAGATGGCCCGTTTAGCCCACTTTATGCAGTTATACCTGTTGTACCTTGATGAACTTCATCAAGTTGAAAGGTGGCATTCAAGCTCCGTTTGAAAACTTTGGAATCCATTCCAGTAGCACAGTCCATATAAATTATTATTATAGAATATATAATCATAATCATAATCATAATCACAATCATAACAACAGCAACATTAATAATAATGATAATATAATTGATTATAATAAATAATAAGCTTTTAATATAATAAGTTCCATCTATGTTATAGATGGAACTGTGACACACATGTTGCACTGTGTGTGTCACAGTCCTGCATGGGTTAAAAACACAACACAAGATAACATAGACATGGTAAACCTAAACTGGCCTTTGGAGAAATAATCTTAAGCATTGCTGTTGTTAACAATTCCCGACAGACCTTATTTCTGTAAAAATGTTTCAAACCAGAGAATTACGCTGACATTTGTTACCATTAGAAAAGTATTTTTAAGAAGACGCTGAAAGTTTTAGTATTGATCTTTATAAGGTTATTTTTTTGTTGTTGTTAATTGCAGGTGGCACATTAAGAACATTATCCACATTATCCTATAATGTTCTGCTGAAACTTATAAGACTTTCCTTCCCATTTTGTTTGTCTATTCGAAGTTGGGGAATTACCTTAGATGCTAATTATTTTAAAAGTGCAATCTGGAACTTATTTGAATGAATATCACGTTATTTTAACCAATCTGTATGGTAGAGTATGCTACAATATAATTAGTAGTAGGCCTACAATGCACATCTGAAGTTGTTGGAGGTGGTCTCCCTATACTTAGACCCTGGTGTTGGGTTCTAGACCTACTGTTTGTCAAGTAGTACTGCCTTAAGGTCATAGGTGCGAAATCTCCCCATGCATGCGGCAATTGCAGCATTAATCACTGTAAAGTGTAAACTATGATCAGAGTTGATTTACAGACTGTGTATCACTTTGACACACTGCTATGAATGTTTATTTTTGTGTGGACTGCTTTGAATTCTGTCATAAATCACTGATGCAAAACAAGTGTTGATGTAAAACAACACTCTATACCACACTGTTCAGTTGAGAGTGTGGTAGATGGAGAGACAGGGAGGGAGGCTGAGAGGGGGGAGGTAGGCTACTTAACTTGGAGGGAAATAAGGGAAGACCAAATAGCCATCTGTCTCTCTGTATGCCTGGACAACACACCAAACGTCTTCTCTCTCTCTGTCTCTCTCTCTCTCTCTCTCTCTCTCTCTCTCTCTATCTGCCCATGTACTGTACATACTGTATATCTCCACACAGTATGCCAATAAACCCATTCTGCTTGCTGGAGGTCTTGGCAGCAATACTAGTATGACCATAGCATATGCATGGTTACCTTTGCCATACTGTATGTGACTTCCTTGCTATCTGTTACACCAGCTGCTTATTGTGTGTGTGTGTGTGTGTGTGTGTGTGTGTGTGTGTGTGTGTGTGTGTGTGTGTGTGTGTGTGTGTGTGTGTGTGTGTGTGTGTGTGTGCGCGTGCGTGCGTGCGTGCGTGCGTGCGTGCGTGCGTGCGTGCGTGTGTGCGTGCGTGCGGGTACACGCGTGAACGGGGGGTGGCATAGCGGTGAGGGAGGGGGATATTTCTGTGCACATGTGCTCATGTATGTTTTAGCGCCGTCAGTGGATATGTTGATACTGTACATGACTGTGACTGTGAGCAAGAGGATGTATGTGTGAGTGACAGTGTTGAGTACATGCCAAAGGTGACAGGGTTCATGTAATCCGTGTAATGTGGATTTGATAGATTGCAGTTGAAAGACCATTGGCAAACGTTGATTGAGTACCACAATGATTGCTTGTATGTTATTGATTTGGGCCTGCAGCTCAAAAGTGCACAGGAAAATCCAGAGTGTTACTAGCCCGTAAGAATCAATTTTTACACTCTCAGAGTTAAATTAAGACTCCGGAGTTTTCTGTGTAGCTATACTGTGATTTGTTCTAAAATGCGTGCGTGCATGTGTGTGTGTGTGTGTGTGTGTGTGTGTGTGTTAGCAAGGTACTGCTCAGTATCAGCTATATAGGAAGCCGCTCAATTTGTAGGAGGCGTTGTTTCCTTTACCCATGATTGATATCTGCTATGTTTGACAAATATGTCAACATTATTGTACATAACGATGATCTTCCTTATAGTGCATAGCAAAAAATCCTGAAGGGGGCGTCAACAAGTGTCACTTGGTAGCAGCGGACATCTTGGTGGGTCATAAACAGCTTGACTTAACATTGACTCTTACCCCCCCCAATATGTCTGCAGCTACTCTGCCACGCCCCCCGCCCCCCGTGGTGACGACATGTTGCCAAGCACTATAGGCTTTGTAACTGGCTGTTTTCCTATTCTCTGACCGCAGTGTTTATGTCCTTTATACAAGGCATTCTTGTACTTCTGTTTATGTGGACATGAAACAATATTTTGTGTGTGTGTGTGTGCGTGCGTGCGTGCGTGCGTGCGTGCGTGCGTGCGTGCGTGCGTGCGTGCGTGCGTGCGTGCGTGGTGCGAGAGAGCCACACAGACAGACAGACAGACAGATATGTCCTATGTAAGCCATTTTATCTCCAGTCATGACAAGTAAAGGGGACTGCCCAGTCCCTACTGGACGTATAGGACATGATGGTTCCAATGTTCCTCATTTTGAGTCCAATAGCAAAATGGACATAATAACAACTGAATAAGTGTAACTGAAATAGATGCTAAAGTATAACCCAGCTGTTACCTGACCAAGCTCACAAGCTGACACACATTTCCCAGTCAAAAGGGTTGTCGCTCTGTGTTATCTGCATAAATGAGTCCAGTACCATGGCAGTAAAAATAGCTGCTGTACTCTGTGGCGATATTAGCTGAACCTCACCCAGCCCAATAGGGGGGTGGTCCCTGGAACAAAATATTTTGAGATGGGGGTCCGTGGCCCAATACATATATGTTTTTGTTGTTTGGTTGCTATATCGGTGGTGCAACTTTTTCATGTCAAGGACCACCCAAAATTATATGTATATATATCTCAAAATATTTTGTACCAGCCCCCCCCCCCCCCCCCAGAAGCAAAGACTTGAGTTACAAATGTTCACTTTAAAAAACATATATATATATATATTCAAACTAGAGATTTGCACAAATGTTCATGATTTTTCAAAACATAGCATCAGAGTGCCGCGCTATGAGCTTGTAGATCTGCTATTTTTGAATAGCCTAAGTATAAAATAATGGTTTAAGTGTGGGCCCATCAGGCAATCATGTGAGCCGGTGAATTGGTGCTTGCATATTGAGACGCGCTCCTCTCTGGGAGTTCCAGTGATCAATCTTTCTTGCACAGGAACAGTCTCACATGATCCTAGTTCCCATTTAATTCCATTCCATGTTTCTTACACTCGTCCCCAGTGATTGGTTGCTGAATTTGGTATAAAACATTATGGTACAGTAGATGAGTGGAATTGGATAGAGTTTGTTAACCCGTTAAGACCGGGAACGCATCTGTGTGTCATTTTTAGATTTCTTTGGCTATTCAAAAATAGCAGATCTACAAGCTCATAGCACGGCACCGAGTGCCGCACTATGAGCTTGTAGATCTGCAATTTTCGAAAATCGTTATTTTTTTGCAAATCTTTGAATATATATATATATATTTTTAAAGCAATTCTTTTTTACTCAAATCTTTGCTTCTAGGGGGTCCCTGGAAGAGCATATTTTGAGATGGGGGTCCGCGGCCAAATACATATAATTTTGGGGGTCCTTGACATGAAAAAAGTTTGCGAACCACTGATATTATAGTAACATAGGTTTTTTTCAAAAGAACTGTCAATGATTTAGAAGACATTTGTAGAATCCCCTGAAGCAAAGATTTGCACAAATGTTCACGATTTTTCAAAAATAGCAGATCTACATGCTCATAGCGCGGCACTTGGCACTATATGACCAGCTTGAAACAAGTGGTCTGTTTCAGGAGCCTGGAAAGATTCACTTCTGGGATAAATACTGGGCTGTCTTTAGGTAAGCCACGTTTTCATTTAACTTACAGAGCAATAGAAGACCCACATCATTAAAAAAAACTGCTCATGCTGGTTTATAGCCTACAATGGGTTGGATAAAGTTTGATTGGTTGATAGGTGTGGTACAATATTCATATAACATACTATGATGTCAAATGCCTTTGTAATGTGCAGTTGTATATCACCCAACCCTCACACCACCCTGTAGTATACCATTCTCTCAACAGTGAAATTAGTTTTTAGCAGTGTCCTGTTCTTACCCAAGCAACACAACAATACGAGGAGACAGATTTAGGTGCAAATTCCCATGTACTTTTATTGTACACACACATTACCCTTATGTACAGTATGTCTGTGTGTGTGTGTGTGTGTGTGTGTGTGTGTGTGTGTGTGTGTGTGTGTGTGTGTGTGTGTGTGTGTGTGTGTGTGTGTGTGTGTGTGTGTGTGTGTGTGTGTGTGTGTGTGTGTGTGTGTGTGTGTGTCCACACGAGGCCATGGGTTCGTCAGCGAAAGGTAAGACCACAATTAGTTAAGTGGTAACATCTGTGGATTAACTAACCCTGGCAGTACATGCAGTGACAAATATCACCATTCCCGCCCGACTTCCCTCCCCCGCAAACTGGCCAATTTTGTTCGTACATGCAGGACAAACCATTGCCTAACAATCCAGATTTGACTTAAGGCATATTGTGTCGGGATATGAGCATATGTCCGACCTCAGACAGAAAGGCACACACAACTTACATTTTTTAGAGAAGATATAAAGTTGAAGTTGTGGCGGTGTGTCTGGTTGGCTGGCAGATATACCCATATATATGGACTGGACATACCTGACGTCAGCACAAATCGGCATATGTACTGGATGCCCATGGCATCAGGGAGAGATTTCACTCGCGGAATAACCCGGCCAACGCTGGTTACTGAAACCTGAACATGCTGATCGATGCGCTTTTTTTGTCAGTGCAATAACCATGGCTGATGCTACAAGTAAGATAAATATATAAATATAAAATATATATAATATTTTTATATACAGTACATTTAAATTGAAATAAAGACTGTCTTTCTAAAAAAAAACAGCAAAAGAGCACAAGAGGGACTAAGATATATAGTCCACAATATAATGGCTGTGATTTGGTCACAGGTACACACTGAAGGCGACAACAGCCTTATGTTGAAGATGTATTTTATTTGCCATTTGTCACATTTTCCATTCAACTTTCATCCCACCAATTAGTTTGGACGAGTACAGTAGGTGTGGATTGTCGTGATTGTACGTATTGCATCAATCTTCTGAGCTCAAATACAGTCAGTGTTCTGATTTCAGGGGGAACATTGGCTGAATGTTTTGATAAAACCCTTGCTGATGTAACTAAAAACACAGATGTTATTATGAATAATTGATATCCTTTTTAAAAGGCCCACTATTTCTCTCTACTGTATCTCTCTTTCCCTCCCTTTCTTGCTCTCTCCCTCTATCTTCTTCCAGTTTTCAGTCACCGTCTGTCTAAGGCAATTTATTCATAATATACACTGATGTGCTAATCCACTTACACTGGCTGTCTGCTATGGCAGCATGCGGTCACAGTTAGTTAAGATTTTGTCCGTGACACCGCTGCAATTGGATCGGCACCCTTTGACGTTGATCTGGCCTGACGGTGAACCCGGTACGATGAAATGGATCCGTCAGTGAAGACCGTACATTTTCCACTTGTCACAGCGGAAGTTATTATAGAAAGCGGTGGTGGTGGTGGTCTTGGGGGGGGGGGGGACGCCTGCAGGGTACTAATGTTCTTATCTAGAAATAGCTCTTGTAGAAAGGTCTTATTGCTAGTAAAATCCCTCCATTCAGCACTTAACTTACTGTAGGTCAAAGAACCGGTGAAATGTTTAAAGCTACTGTGGTGGGGGGCAATTCATTTGTTTATGTATTCAGTCTTAGACTGTTATTGCATTTCTATATGTATATCTTTCTTCCATCCAGGACTGTTGTACAGATAATCGGCTGGTTGTTTGGAACCGGACTCAAGAGCCACTGTGAAGGCCTAGCTGGGTTGTAAGGCCAGCTAGTCATCCTGACTATGCAATCCGTGATTAACTGGGTTGTAAGGCCAGTCAATCTCCTGGTACTCTGGATCTTAACCAGGGCATCCAGCGACCTTTATATTGCTGGCTGTGCCCCTGATGTCACCACGAGGATGTCAGATAGTGTCAGACATCTCCATACATGGAGCTGCCCCTGTCAGTTATGCCCAAATATGGGACCATGACGTCAGTCCTGGACGTGACGGCCATCTCCATATATGGAGTCTCTGGGAAGGGTTCGCATATGTCAGACCCCGTATCTATGGCACGTCTTGGGTCTCTATGACGACTTCGTAGGTCGATCGTCTCCATTTATGGGGATCTCCATCTATAGGCCAGTGTTGGCAAGTATGCCCTGAACGTTCGCAACAAGGACTATAGGACTTTCATTTGTGTACGCACATGTTTTATAGCATTATCAATAAGTAAGTTCACCGTTTGTCATATCCAGACCAAGACATTAACACATATGTCACAGTCACTGTTTAGATATAAAGTAATTTAGTGGCATTTGTCCACAGTGTCCCTATGACCCTCAAGCTCTACTGTGAATGTTTATAGATAGCCAGTGAGAGGAAGGATGTATAGGAACGAGAGAGGGAGAGAGGGAGAGAGGGAGAGAGGGGGAGAGGGAGAGGGAGAGGGAGAGAGAGAACAAACAGTACAGGTGAGGGGATAAGAGAGAACAGAACGGGAGAAAAGCAAGGGCTGAGGGTGCAGGGGAGGCAAAGTGAAGTACGCAAAGGTTTGTGGAAATAAATAACATAAAATGAGCCAAAGAGAGTGACCTAGAGAGGAAGGAATAGGAGACGAGGAGAGAGATGAGGAAAGGAGAGTGAAACAAAGTCGTAGAAACTGAAAAAGGCCGGTCCCTGTTTCTCTGCCCTCTTGAGTTGAGTCTGTCTGAAGTTACAGTAACTGACAATGGTCGTCTGTCTCTGTCTGCGACACTCAGCACAAAAGACACTGTTGTTTATTAAAAGGACTGGCACCAGAGAGAGAGAGATGTAGAGATATGGTGAGAGAGATGGAGATGAGAGAGGGTGAGATGGACAGAGAGACGGTGAGATGGAGAGGGGGTGAGATGGAGAGAGAGGGTGAGATGGACAGAGAGACGGTGAGATGGAGAGGGGGTGAGATGGAGAGAGAGGGTGAGATGGACAGAGAGACGGTGAGATGGAGAGGGGGTGAGATGTACAGAGATTGAGATGGAAAGATGAGAGGGTGAGATGAAGAAGGCAATATTATAGAGAGTGCACGGTAAGATGGAAAGAAAGAGAGGGGTGTGATATTGAGAGAGACGGGGGATGACATGGGGGTGAGATGGTGAGAGGGAGAGACTATTGGAAAAAAAAAGTACATTGTTGAAAACGCTGTACATACTGTACAAACAAGAGCAATTACCTTTAAACACTTGAAAAAATTGTAAATTGTAGAAACACTACATACAAACAGAGCAATTACGTTTAAACACTTTTGAAAAACAGCTGCTATTTGTGCACAACTTTGCAAAAACGTATCCAAAGCTTACCTTTCCTGATGTGGATATACTGCATAGGCTAACTATTTCTGACAGCAAATGCGCAATTCTTATGGTCTTGTAAGTTAGATTTCCCTCAGTTGCAATGTTAAGAGCTCTGTGCACACATCATTTCTATTCCATTTTAATTGTACATACATTATTTTGTTTTGATTGTATTGTTCCACTTTTGCTTTGGCAATGTAAATGTATATTTTCTCATGCCAATAAAGCCCTTTGAATTGAATTGAATTGAGAGAGAGGGGGGTTGAAACACAGAGAGGGAGGGGAGGTTAGATGGAGAGAGGGTGGGATGCAGAAAGAGAGATGGAGAGATGGGGAGAGAGAGAGGGTGTGAGATGGATCGAAATGATAGAGCATGGGATGAGTGTGTGTGTGAGAGAGAGAGAACACAAGCCAAGAGAGGATGAAATGGAGAGACCGAGAGAGAGCGAGAGAGAGAGAGAGAGTGTGTGTGTGTGTGTGCGTGTGCGTGTGCGTGTGCGTGTGCGTGTGCGTGTGCACTGTGCACTGTGCACTGTGCACCGTGTGCGTGAGAGGGAGAGGGAGAGTGTCTTTCTGTTTGGCTGCTTAGCATGTGGGAAAGCAGTAAACCTGCATACAAATAGATACTTGTAGTAGGCTTGTACACATGTAGATTTATAATAGATTCTAATAGACTTCTAAGGCACGGAGAGGGGTCACACCAACGTCAAGAGAAGAGTGTGAACTAGCACAGAATCAACAACAAAACAGTTGTCACTCCTGAGTCCTGACTGACGTTTGCATTGACGCTTCATCCAGCTTATACCCGTTACATTGAGGGACTCCAAGACATACGTAAGCTGTGTGTCTAAAACATTCAACCGCCTTTCGTAAAGCATCATTAAAGCAGTGTGGCTTTAGTACTTGAATTCTGACTTTTGACTGGCCCAACGAGACAGAAATCACAGGAGTGTGTTTTACCGTCCATCCCATGGGACATCGGTTTTGTTCATTTCGGCTTTGTTGTATGTGATTGTGAGCCCCTACATCTGTGAAAGCCAGAGTAAATGAGGGTTAAATGGAAGAATTTGGAGAAGTTTGGTTCTGAAAAAACTACGGCTGCGCTGCTTAATTCCTGAAAAGATGACCTGTGGGACATGTTAACGCTTTCATGTGACGGCATAAAACTGAAAAGTGGTTTGCTCGCCCAGGCAGCGAGCAAGCAGCGAGTTGGCCGGGGACTGAGACGAATTGGTTTTGTGAAAGTTAATGGAACCTTGGCTGTTATTGAGCCGAGTATCGATAGACACGCAGGCATGCAGGCAGTGTGGAAGTTCTCCGGAATTCCCAAGAGGAAACGGTTTGTTCTCTCAGTGAGAAAGTTCATCGGGACTCCCACTGCGACTAATGGGTAGAGTGAAAAGTTAGGGGAACGCCCACATGGACAGAAAGCAGAGGATTGATAGACAAGGCGTGTGAAAAGTTGAGCCCCCTCTATTAGAAAGCCTTAGGGTGGGGGATAAAGGCAGTAGTAGCTATGACCCCCCCTACCACCACCAGCACACACACACACACACACACACACACACACACACACACACACACACACACACACACACACACACACACACACACACACACACACACACACACACACACACACACACACACACTCCTCTCTCTAAACATCGATACTACACCCATTCACAATCCTCAGAAAGTGTGTGTGTATGTGTGTGTGTGTGTGTGTGTGTGTGTGTGTGTGTGTGTGTGTGTGTGTGTGTGTGTGTGTGTGTGTGTGTGTGTGTGTGTGTGACTGCGTGCATACAGTACAAACATGCTTGTACATTTGGACTTGTGTTGTAAAATATTTGTGTCTGAGTGCATGTGTGTGTGTGTGTGTGTGTGTGTGTGTGTGTGTGTGTGTGTGTGTGTGTGTGTGTGTGTGTGTGTGTGTGTGTGTGTGTGTGTGTGTGTGTGTGGCTGTCAGACAGTGAGGAATTGGGGGTTTGACCCTCCATTGAAAGACTCTGAGACGAGGGGCTGGATGCATGGGTTTCCATGGCGATGGGGAGACTCAGAAGAGGAAGCTCAGAGGAAGTTGGGGTGTTCCACACGCCATCGGGAACTCTTCCGTTGTCATGACACGCTGGGTTCTGCTGTTGTCAAGGAAACTGATGCCAACTGCATGCTGATGGCTGGTTTGTAGGCTAGGTCAGTAGTTCTCAAACTGGGGTCCGGGCCGGGGGGGGGGGGGGGGGGTAAGGACTTGACTGTTTTTAGGTATAGTCCAAAGTTTTAAGCATGTTGCACAAAATCATTACTTACTTTGGGTAGGTCATGTTGTAAAAAGGTTTTTAATCCCATTTAGGGCGGGAACCCCTATTTGTAACTATACCTTTCAAGACGGGAACCCCTTTTTGGGGTTGTTGTTGAGATGTACAGTATATAGAAACATAATCTTTTTGTCATTTTTGAATAAAGTCTTTCAGAAAACTTAAGTCAGGATTAAGAAGGCGTTTTTTTTAGAATTGACCTCAGGTCTAAATGGGTTAAGAGAGTGGGGGGGTGGGGCGGTTTGATTAGAGACAATAAGGAACAGGTGTGTGTGTTGTGTTGTCAGTTTCAGGCCCATAGATAGAGAGAGTTATGACACACTTTGATGTCGCCGCAAAGCGGGCTGCTATGGGCTATAGTTCCAAATATTGGAACTTTCTCATTGAGATTGGAGCATTTCCACATTCCATTCTTACAATGGGATTCAACGCTGGTGTCGTCACTCTCATATTAGATCACGCTGGTCAGTATGAGTGCAGTGTGTGTAATAAATGGTACACGTGGCTCTGTGTTCCCAAAGTGAGAAGTTGCAGTACGTGCTTTCTTGCAATTCCTACACTATTTTCTCTATTCTTCATATGAGAAGGATGCAGTGTGCGTGCACTTGTGGGGGGTCCCAGTTTTGTCTGACGTAATAAGGTTCCAAAAGGTAATAAGCTCCAAAAGGTTGGAAACCACTGGGCTAGGAGTTACACATTCACATGACACTTGTCACCTTTTAAAGATTACTGTTTTAGTTAGTTAGTTTATTTATTTTGGTCATGATAGTTTTGAAGTATTTCTGCTTATTTCAATAGATAATCTGGGAGATAATTCCAGTTGGATACAAACCCTGGTTAAACACTTTCAACCTGACGTCTCGATTTGTGACATGTCATTATAGGCGATCCTTTTTTCAAAAATCAAAAAAAATCAAAACCAAGCCAAAAAATACATACATGTACAAATACATTGCGTTGTGAGCTTGTAGATAGATAGGCTATTGTCGCTATTTGTCATACAAAACAGTAACTAGGGCGTAGTGGTTCAGGTAAGGGGCAAACGGTGGCCATGTGCTTATGGGCGTGTGTATGTATTGGTGAGTAAATGGGTGGGGGTCTTTAACCCTGGTTAGAGTGAGAGAAGTGTGGAGTCCTGAATGTCATCATGATGAGGACCAGTCGGGCCAATATGCTTTGAACCGACCAACACATTTGCCATCCTTGTTAGAGCACTGGTTCTCAAAGTGGGGTCCGGGGATCCTCGGGGGTCCTTGAAGGAGTTCAAGCGGTCCCCAGTAAAACGAGTTAAACAATGATTTGATTTTTCGGCTAATCAAAAATTGGCCCTTCTACAGTACAAGCTCACAACGCGTCGCATAGCGACGCGTTGTGAGCTTGTAGGTCAGCTTTTATTTTTTTACAAATCGTTTCTTATGTTGGTCCCAGGCAGCAAATCCTTTCAAATAAAGCCAAATACATTTGTGGGGGCTGAAGAAAAGAAGAAGAGGGAAATGTAATTACTTTTAGTGGCAGAATTGGTGGTCGGACCGGCCGAACATAATCTCTTAGTACCAGCCATGGAGTATGATGGTGGAGGAGGCAACTTTATACTTGCTATACTCTTTCTTATGCAAGTCTTTCCTTCTCTAAAGAACATTTAAGGTTAGCAGACAGAGAGCACTCATACAGCTACAGTGCTGCTAGACTGCTGACAGGAAGTTCTGCTTCACTGAATTATTATTAGGGTTACTAAACACAGAGAGAGACACGTGCGTGCGCGAGTGTGTGCACACGCGCCCACACACAGTAGCATTTTTTTTGCTGATTCTGAGCAGATGGAAACAGTGCATGTCATTGCACTAACAAGGAGAAGAGACTTGCGTGCTACACACACACACACACACACACACACACACACACACACACACACACACACACACACACACACACACTGCTCCACTTCCCTTGCAGCTATTTGTTACTGCGCATTAATACAAGATTAAACAGAGAAACAGATATTATATATATCCATAAATGAGTGGGATTTTATATGAAATATTAAACACAAATAGTGTGTGTGTGTGTGTGTGTGTGTGTGTGTGTGTGTGTGTGTGTGTGTGTGTGTGTGTGTGTGTGTGTGTGTGTGTGTGTGTGTGTGTGTGTGTGTGTGTGTGTGTGTGTGTGTGTGTGTGTGTGTGTGTTCCTATTCCCTCATTTATTCATGCTTGCCTGTCTGCCTGCCTTGCTTGTTCTTAGCTTGGAGCTGAGATTTCAGGCTAGCCCACACACCAGGGAACTCCCCCGCTCAACTGCACACTCCTCCAAAATAGATCACCCAGTACCCATATCTTTTTAGTTTTCTCCCTCCCCATGTAAAGCGACTTTGGGTATTTACTTAGAAAAGCGCTATATAAATCGTAGATATTATTATTATATTTATTCGTCGCTGTCGAGCAGAAACCTTGTATCTCCACATTTCAACTTTTACATTTTTTTCATAAATTAACGCCCTACTTTCTTACTACAGTGTCACACGAAAGTAGCACAAATATCCGATCAAATACAGATCTGCTATTTTTAAGTGAAAGTGAGTGTGGTTAAGTCTGTCTGTGGGTTTTGAATATCTAACCAATGAAAAGAGCTTGTGACTAAATAATAACTAGATTCACGGGTTCCTTTTTTTCTTTTCCTGGAAAGTAACCGTTTTGGACATACAAGCCCATGCATGTGTTTTTAAATACTTACACAGTACAACACAAATCCGTAAGTGTTATTTTCACTCAGAGTGTGCATATGTAACCAAATGGACCCTTAAGGGTCCACGCCCATGTGTCCATGTGACACTTACAGGTCCATTTGGTTACACTCTCATAGTTACAAATGGATACAATGTACAGAGTGCTTGTGTCTGTACTGTATGTGGGCACATGTAAGTATATCAGCCGCTCCACCTTTTTTCTTTTTTTTGGATGTCTGACTCGTTTGTGGGGCATAGCCACGACCCTTGACCTCAAGTGAGTCATCCTCCGCTTCAGTGTGCGCTTTCGTAGAGAGTCAAATGACAATAAAGTTGAGCTGACTTGAATAGAATTATTGTAGTCGTTACAAAAGCTGTTCCTCCCACAGTAGAGAGCGATGGTCTACTGATAAAGGCATTTTTTATTACTTGGCAGGGGACAGTTTTACTGGAACCCTCCTTTCATTTCCTAGCACACTGTAACACAATAATGGACCGCTGAAAGACCACTGCTGAATACTTTAGTTGACTGTTGTTATCTCCGCCAGGGTGACAGGTAGGGCTGTCACGATCGTGGAGTTTTACTTGACGATTATTGTCATTCAAATTGTCATTAAAAAAAGAGAAGAAAAATGTAGACCTCATGATGAGCGTTCGACGGGAGGGGGTATTAGGGGATGAGAGTCTTGCTCAGGGACACTTCGACACGAATACTGGGCGAACCAGTGACTTTCTCTTTACCACTAGAATGTATTGATAATAGAAAGAATACATTAGAATAGAATAGAAGAGTGGATGACCATTTTCCAGGCATTCATATTATTGAATGTCTGAATAATAGAATAGAAGGCTGGCAGAGGGAGTGTAGCGCCCAGGATTACTTAGACAATTGGCACTGGGTGAAAAAAAATGTGGTTGCAAATTCGTGGGATAAAAATGTAATAAATAAAAAAAGGATAGAATAGAATAGAAGTACTGAATGGTTTCTCCTGCACAAACCCACCAGAAAAAAGGGTTGTGACCCATTCCGGGTGTGCGTGAACGCAACACAGGTATCAGGAAGTGAAACCATTGAGGATTTATTGGCCTGGAGTGTTATACGGAATCAAATGACAGTGAAATGGTTTTTATAGGAGGCTGTGGAGCCATGGACCTGCCATGGCTGAGTGAACACATGCCTTCTACCCCATCTAGCTGCACAAGGGGTCCTTAGTGGGGTGTTAACTTACTCTATGTGTGTGTGTGTATGTGTGTGGGTGTGTGTACACACGCGCAAGTACTGTATGTGCGTACTGTATACGTCTCTCTGTACGTGTGTGTGAGTGAGTGTGATGGGTTTTTAAACCTCCCAGCTGTTCTGCTGTATTACCACCTCCAGTCTGGTGCCACACATTCTCACGGTCACCTCACACACACACACACACACACACACACACACACACACACACACACACACACACACACACACACACACACACACACACACACACACACACACACACACACACACACACACCCTTTGACCTCATCACAACAGCTGGAGAGCGACACATTTCCATATGCTTTCATCTGTTTCACAGACACACAGAAACAGAGACTCACGCACGCTCACACAGGCACGCACACACACAGTGTCCAGTGATAGTGTTGTCTGATTAGGTTTTATGTTCCGTTAATAATGCTAAGTCTTGGTAGGACAATGACTGGGTTGTTGCTGCTCAGAAACTATATCCCTTGTTTAATATGGACCCTAATCTCATTGAATTTCGCCCGACCGGGTTCAGTGTTGCACTGTCAGGGTCTGTTCATTCAGAGGTGGCCAAGGGGACAACTGGGAGGCCTCTCAGTGGCTCAGAGTGGACTGAGACTGAGGTGAACCAACGCTGTGTGTTTGTGACGCGTGGTATCGACTCTGGATCAAAAAGTATGGTCGTATTTCATCAGGGTGGAAACCCTGCATGTCCAAAACTGTTCCTTTTTTATTATTATAAACATTTTAAAATAGTGAAAATAAAAAATGACAACGCGCATATGCGACACGGTGTGAGCTTGTAGATCGGCTATTTTCATTACTTTTGCAGCTCCCCCCTCTGTTGACATACGATCACATGGTGTTCTTTTCTTTTACAGACATGTATTAAATGCTGTGAGAACTGAATAAATAAACATAAATACAGTATACATTAATTTGGTATAACAAACAGAACAAAACCATATAAAACAAATACACTGGCAATAATGTTTACCTCATTGGCCACATCAAAATATGGGGGAAACAACTCTTATTTACATGGTAAACTTAAACAGCATCCACAACAATTGACATCCTCTGCTTGTTGCATGTTCTAGTGCTCATTACAGAATGACTGTCTCTGCCTCTGCCTCTGCTCTGGTAATTAAACCATGATCTAAATCACCCTTGCTGATTGATTGACTGATCTTTTTCAGCTGCCAGTCAGTGTGACCCTAGTCAGCACCAAGAAACACAAGGCAATTCAATACACAGCAAAAACAGAGAACAATCTAAAACATGAATTGACCAAAACAAAAACATTCTGAACTTATTTACTTATTTATAATAAAATTAACTTTTAATCATGATGGCAGCTACAACTTTTGTGTGACACTCTTCTATGACGAAGTAGGGCATTAAGTGACGAAAGAAATGTAAAAAGTTGAAATATCTCTACGAATACACAGTACCGTTCTGATTGTTAAAGGAAAACGTTGGCCATTTTCAACCTAAATCCCATTGTTCTGATGTGAGGAGATCGATAATACAGTATGTAAAAAAAAATACCCTATGTCTAGGGAATTTTGACCTTCCAAAACAATCGTTTCACGCCATCAAGCATACAAAACGCCCAATGACATAGGGTATTTTTTTTTACAAAGACTTGAATGAATAAAGAAAGGGGGAGTTTTAATTTCAGCAGACTTTTGCCAGGCTCCAAGTGAAAGCAAGTGCACTAAATTGAATGGCTGACACTTGACACAGCTGAACTCCATATAAGTTGTGACATGGCCCCATGAGGTATGTATGTGTGTGTGTGTGTGTGTGTGTGTGTGTGTGTGTGTGTGTGTGTGTGTGTGTGTGTGTGTGTGTGTGTGTGTGTGTGTGTGTGTGTGAACCGATACATATTCTTGGGCAAATATATATATGCAACATGCAATCCAAAAGCGAAACCTAACATGCAACTGACAAACTTACAAACAAACAAACAAACAAATTACAAACAAATTACTCGCGCATGCGCAAGTTTGCCAATTGTATATATAGATGTGAATGTGCTTCCCTGTATCTCTAACAATATCTGTAGATTAGATATTCTGTTGCTCTAAAGCAGTTATTCATAAAGAATACAAATAATTACTTTCCTGTAAGACTGAATGTGTCACTGTGTGTTTGGTTCTGCTTGATAGCAGCTGCTTCCTTCCATGAAACTAGTAAAACATTTGAAAGAAAATGATTCTGTACAAGAGGCGATTGAATATAACATCGATACTGTAGTGTCAGTGTTCACTGGTCACAGACTGCAATAACATCTGAGCTGTCTGATTCTTATTTACAGCATCCGAGCGGGAGTTGGACCCCACAGGGACAAGTTATTTGAGCCCCCCAGTAGAATATTGAATTCCCTTCTGTGTCTCTTAGTCCCAGGAGGGACATAAGTGTCTCTTTATGAAGTAGTTTGTACAGTATGGCTGAACGATCAGCCTATGTTCTACATTGTGGTCAGACTGTGGGTTGCTGTGAGCTCGTCTCACTACCATGCTAATGAATAAGGATGTAGGATTATAGGACCCCTGGGATAGAACCTTGAAAGACCAGGACATGGGATCCACTCTGAGGTTTCTGAGCGTGCGGCTCCATTCGTTCTTTTAACCACTTAAGCCCTATTTTATGCTTCCTTGTATGACGGTGTTGTGCAGTGGGAAATATTACATAGCTCACAGCGTGTTTCATCGCCACAGGTTGTGAGCGTGCAGATCTAGATCTGCTATTTTCTTTGTTTTTGAACATATTACGTCAGGGTTAATGTGGGTATAAAGACACTGTTCTGTCTTTACACTTCTGAGAAAGATGACCGACCAATAAATACTACTACAGGATTATGGAACCGAGTAGGGGGGGGGGGGGGGGGGGGATTAGGGTTTTTTGCAGAGGAAAGATTTACTAATGTCTTCTCTCTGATGGCTTGGCTTCCTGTTGTCCCATTCCTTTCAAGAAACTGTTTGATATGACTGGATCGGAGACAGTACAGTCACTGCTCTGCTAATGAATATGACTATTGTACAATGTGAATGTCCTAACTGTGTATCTGAACATCTAAAGATGTCCAGAATTGGATAGAAAAGAGAAGAAAAGAAGTAGCAATTGTGATGGATTTTATTCAAGATGTAAGTTCTATCGCAAGAGCCTTAGCTTATCCTTCTTTAAAAAGTATGATATTGGAATGCACGCCAATGTTAAAAGCTCTTCTATGGGGATTGGCCTCGCCTCACATCCGGAGTAGCTCAAAACGCTAGCATGGTCATTATTCACACACGCACGCACGCACGCACGCACGCACGCACGCACGCACGCACGCACACACACACACACACACACACACACACACACACACACACACACACTAGTTTAATAACACACACTTCTCCAACATTTTCCATCACACATTTGTAATTACAAGCATTTTGACTAAAGGTCATTGTATAACAATCTCACCCCAAAAATAGGAATACAGAGGTTTGGAACTAATCCCCCCCCCCCCACCCCCACCCTCCCAATAAGGACACATCATGATGAAAGTCTGAAACGCTGTGAACAAGCATCCACTGTGTGTTTCGAGTGTTTGGCCATTCTATCCCTGACAGAAACCGCCAGGGGACCATTTAATAGGTCACTCCATGCATGCCAAGCGTCACTATGCTGTCCAAACAAGGAAAATGGATCATATCTGGGTCACCCAGGGTGAGGAATCAGATATTTCAAGTTTTTATAAACCCTTAATCAAAGACTAATTCCCTCTTCTCGGGGTCTTGGTCTATAGCCACGTTCCCAGAGGATCTGTAATCCAGCCCAGTACCATTCATTAAGATTCTGCTGGGACTAGCGCTTTTATGCCAGCACTAATAACATACGATAGGCTTCGGTGAACTGAGGTTCTCTCTGCAACAGTATGAGCCAGGATTGAGGAGTATTCATTCCCAGTTCAATCAGATCAGAAGGTTTCTCTCACGCTCTGAAAATTGAAAAGTGTTTAGCAGCGCTTGGTGGCTTAGCTTCTCAGTAAAATCCTCAGTGTTCATTTATCCAATTGTAACTCTGAGAGTGTACAAATGCAACCAAATGGACCCGTAAGAGTTCAAGTAACACTCAGGATTTTAATGTGTTTAATTATGCACTGACATTGGGGGATCTGGAGTCACAGATGAGATGGGGCTGGGCAAGTTAACAATATTTGTAATTAAACGTTTATCATTGTAATCGGATCATGAGATTTTTTATTGTGGGCTCGCTTTATTTATTCTCCCCAAAACTTTGAAACTTAACTACTCTACCTAACTACTCCTTCATACTTTCACTTAGAAACTCCATTCAAACTGTAAAATTGTCAGCTTACTGTGGACACACTGCGGTTCACTGCGGTCGCATTTTTTACACTAAAGATATATTTTTTACATCACTAAGATCGCACGGGTCTGCTCTCCGGTTTAGTCCAAAGATCTAAGCTGTGTGAAGTATACATTTTGAGTTAAAGGAGTAGTTCACCCAGCTATCAAATACACACCCTATGAAGCATTGAATTCATGGAGATTTTTTTGTTTTTGTCGAATTCAATAATTTGATTACCGGCGGAAAGATGCTAATGTTACGGTAGGAGACTCAAAGGAGTCTCTTTGAGTCTCCTACCGGAAATACACCCGGTCATCAAATTATTGGCTCAGGAATGCGTAAAAAAATCTCCATTAATTCAAGATTTCATGGGGTGTGTAATTGATAGAAAACCAGTCATTTTTTGGGTGAACTATTCCTTTAAGACCATTAATATCAACCCATGTCCCTCTGCACTCTAGCAATTAGAACACCTGGTGATGTCTAGCCTGTCAGTCATTGGCTCCTCAGTGGTGCTGCAAAGTAACTATGTACATTTACTCAAGTGCTTACAATGCACAGTACAATTGTGAGGTACTTTTACTTTACTTTCCATTTTTGTTACTCCTACTCCACTACAATTACAGCATTTGACAGCTTTAGTTACTTCTACTCCACTACAATTTAGCATTTGACAGCTTTAGTTACTTGTTACTTGACATACCCCCCTCTGTCATACTCCGACTATTTGAAAAAAGACGATCTACAATGTGATGCGTTGTGAGCTTGTAAATCTGCTATTTTAGAAAAAGCTGGACAATCTTTGGAAAATGTGAGTACTTTTACTTTGGTACTTAAAATATATTTTGATGCCAATACTTCAAGCTCCAATTTAACACTAATGGTGTGTATTGGTCAACATAGCCCCACACAACTCCCCCCCACTCCCACACTCCATACCCCCCTCTCAATGCCCCCCCCCCCCTCACACACACACACACACACACACACCAAATGAAAATGGCAGTTCTAGTTTGACTTCCCCTTACCAGTGCAGTCAATGTGATGAATATAACTACTATAGATAATTTGACATGTGATCTCCCATAGGTATGTTTTGATATTTATCGATATCGGGAGACAGACGTCTGGTCACCCCTGCCCTTTACTCCAATTATGAAGGCTGTTTAACGGTCATTAACAAAATACTTCACGGTTATTCGGGCAAGCTGCTTCACCTCAACATGATGCCCATGCCTTATTTTGACGTTTCTGGCCGGGACAGAGTTTTCTTTCTGTGAAAGGCAGTACCACCAGAGATCCACTGGAGCTTTGTAGCCCTCCATGACTGACGCTTTTGTGCACTGGAGCTCTTAGTTAACCTGAAGTATCAGGTGTTGGCCTGGCATGCATCCTGTTTTAGCCATTATTCTGTACCAGTCTGCCAGTCAGGGGTACAGCTCAGTCATGCCAATATAGAGAAGACTTTGTTTGGGATGAATTCAACACAGTGAGAGGAGATGTGTCCTGACCACTCACCAACATACTGCCGAACCGTCCCAAGTCCCATACAGTTCAAATGGACAAGACATTTTTATGGGAGGAAATGTATGTCTTTAGAGGCTGAAATATAATTGTGAAAATGTTTTCCAGGGAACTTTATTTTTATTTTTTATTTAAAATATCTTTTGCAGCATAGGGGATGAAACCCACATGCTTGTTGAGCTCAGTCAGACAGACAACTCTTGTACTGAAATAAATACATGTATTGAGCATAAATATAATATTTATTGAGCATCAATATCTATGAGCATATTTTGGCTTCAAGGCTCTGTCTCAATTCATTCCTTCCCTGTAAGCATGAACATATTATAATAAATAAATGATCTGCCTAGTAGATATTATAGGGAATTAAATAGCAAGAGCCCCCTAAGGGAATCATAGAAACAGAGCCCACAGGTGGATGCTGGGGTGGTGGTGGGAGCGCAAAAAACGTAATAGAGCTACTGTAGGCACAAAGCAGCAGCAGCATAGCAGAGCAGTAGGAAAAGAATGAGCAGTAAGCAGGGAGGTTTAATTAGCCCGCCTCAATCAGATGAAGTGTGCATGTGACTGATCAGGAGTTGTCTGCCTGAACTAGCTCTGCAGGCTTCACATCATAATGGATTCTGGCAGGACTTTACCTACTCGCTATGTCTGTCTAATCCCTGAAAAAGACAACGAGCAGAAACACTTTGATTCAGATTTTCAAATCAAGGTTGTTCCCAGTACTGCAATCGTGGCTAGGATACATTGCTCTCATTACCTACGTGATTGCTCAAACCGTCATTTCTTGGGGGGTTTATTTTGAATGAAAAATGCATTATTTCTGATGCCAGTGCAATCATCTGGACCTTCAAAGGAAGACTGCTGTATGTATCCCCTAGAAACACGATGAAAGTGGATGAGATGCAGACCGAACTAATAACATAGTGATTCTGGTGGCTGGGTGCAGGCAAATTAAGCGTGGTCTTTATGCATGACCGCCTCCCTGCAAAGTAATTCCATCTCTGGTCATGCTGCTCTTAAATTGTAAGACTGGTTTGGTTCACTGCCAGTATCAGTTGGCACACGCAGAACGCCTCTAGTGTGGCACTGACATGCACACATGTCCTTACATGCTTTACCTTATATCTGGTGCCAGTGGTAGAACGTAACTAAGTACATTTACTCAATTACTGTTCACATAAATACTTTTTTATCTTGAGTATATACATTTTTTGATACTTTACACTTCTATTCCACTACATTTCAGAGGCAAATATTGTACTTTTTACTCAACACATTTTTACTTGTTACTTGTTACTACCTGTTTTATACATTGGCTATTCGAAAATAGACGATCTACAAGCTCACACAAGACTCCCAATCCTCTTATTGTCTTTCATTTCTAACAAAACAAAAAAACTTCAACTAAAAATACAAGATGTTCCGTTGTCACCGTTTACTTGAATTTGGTGTACAGTTTTTTTTAAATAAATCCCTTTCATACAGTAGCTATGATCTTTTTCTGTTCTTTTTTTTTTTGTGTGCACACTGATGATTCCTGCATCAGATCACCTTTCACACAGTGTTTTCTTTCTATGCCAGTAGTAGCTTGACTAATGAGGAATATTTTCTGCCAAATTTGCCACTCACTTCATTGGTGTTGATTTAATTGTTCTCACATGATGCAATGTGCCAAAAGGAAACTTATAGCGACAGGCAGACAAACTGACAAACACACACACACACACACACACACACAGACACACACACACACACACACACACACACACACACACACACACACACACACACACACACACACACACACACACACACACACACACACACACACACACACACAGACACAGGCACAGACACAGACAGACACGCACACAGAGCAGGCAGAGAGACAAGCCGAGCCGCGCTATTTCTCCCACAGTTTATTTTTCCCACACTCGTGCCATATGTCAAATTGACCGGCTTCACCGGGAATCGACTGCTTGTACTTTGCTAAGATATACGTTGTATAGTTTAATTGATATTGATTTATTTGTGCATTAAATTTCCCCATCCACTTTAATGGGCAAATGAAAAAACTCAAATTCAAGTATTTTTTTCTCAGAAACCGTAAATCCCCAAAAGCATTTCCACTTTGATCCATAGGAGGCGCCACAAATGCGCAAAATGTAACCGTTTGATGCAAAAACATGATTTTTGGGGGGATCAGTTCTCTCAAAAAGAAAAGCAAGTGATCTCAGGAGTGACATGACGATGTCATTGGCCCGCTACATTTGTGGGAGGGGCCTGTTTCTTTAGCGGGAGGGGCCTATTTCCTCAAATCAAAACGGCACGTGTCACGAACGCGGGATCCGATCGGCACCGAATTCGAATCGCACGTCGCGCGGCCTCCGACGGTATTCCTCCAGGCGTATTCCTCGAGTGACCCGCGACCGGTGTCGGCGCAATCACACTTTGCAATTTCCCAGAATTGAACAACGCATCTTGTTGGACCACTAAGCTCCACCTGTAATTCTTTCAAAGCACTTTTTTTTTTACTCATTAACTCATTAAACTGACTTACATACACGGACCAAGCTCTTTTTCAAAGATTCTTTATATTTGTGTTGTTGTTTTGTTGTCTGAGCCTTTATTTGATGGCTATATCTGTAGTGGAGAGAGACAGGAAACACAAGAAACTCATTAACCTGACTAACATGCACGGACCAAGCTCTTTTTCACAGATTATTTATGTTTTTGTTGTTGTTTTGTTGTTTGAGCCTTTATTTGATGGCTATATCAGTAGTGGAGAGAGACAGGAAACACAGAGGGAGAGTAGGGGAGTGACATGCAGCAAATGATCCAGCCAGCTGGACCGAGTCAGGCATTAGAGCTGATACTCGTCCAAACCACTCATTCCTACAATGTTTTATACTAATCTCTCGATGTTTTTGCTTTCAAATTTGACAAAAAATACATAATGAAAAAGTATATTTTATTCTCAGAAAGTTGACATTAACCAAATTTCCTACCTCAATTCAACAATGTAAATACGCTGTATCTGTATTGCATGCCATTTCATCATGAATCCTTTCATAGTTTATGATTTATGATAAATTGTCAATGATCCTCATTCACTTCTGTTGCCTCTTGTGACTATAATTGATATATTTGTAATCAATCTTTCCCGTTCAGAATCTTAATAACTTTTCATTAATATTCTGTGTCAGAATCCAGGCCTTTTTTTCTCCACTGCACACTCACATAAACACGCATGCACACATACATTCACAGACCTAACGCTTGGCCCGCCTTTCCGTATATTGTATTTTACGAGGTTAACTTAAACAGTAATAAAAGAGTAGATCAACTTGCATCTGCTCAGGTCAGACAGGTCAGACTGCAATTTGCGTCCATTTAAAAATGTATTGCCTGCTGTTTGTCATTCCTGTCACAGTGGAGGTTACAGCCCCAGCGGAAGGGACCCCATCATGTCCTTGAGCTTGTAGATCTGATATTATTGCTCTTTTGAGCAGACAGACTACAATTCTCAAAAGGAAATACATACACATTTGATACGGTCTGACCAGACGCAGGGACAAAACATATCCCCACCGACCATAAAAATTAATGACCAGAGGGGGGATATCAAAAACAGATGAATGGATCCCCCCATCCCCCCCAGCAATTTGAACCCTGCTGATTTATAATCAGTTAGTACTGCAACCTTAGACACTTGGTTTTATGGGTGAGTCTGTCATTCAGCCAGTCAGGCAATCTTGGTGTTCTACTCTAATATGGTTGTTTTATATTACATTACATAGACCTGGTTTCTGAATCTGTCCTTTGGGACCTCAGAAGGGGTCACGGACGTATGGGTTGTGGGTTCCTCACATGACATAAATAGGTGGTTAAGTACCATACCACCGTCAATACATGTCATTGTCTGGTCACAGCTTTGACCATACATCTTTTCCTGTTAATGACTAAGTTTTAGATTTAGCATTTGTTTACATTTTCTCCAACGTCATTAAAATGTTACCGAATCTTAATATGAGATGTAGGGAGTTGTAGTGAGATGTAGTGAGACATGTAGTGAGTTGTAGTGAGACATATTATATCAAATATATAAATATCAAATATCAAACAAGCTTCTAGATTCCATACTGAAATGAATGGAATGCAATGGCTTGCTCTTCATTTATTATTTTTACTTTGTTCAGTAGTGAAAATGGACTTGTATACTACAGTATATCCAACCTGTATCAAAATCCTGTTTATCCATTTGGTTCCATTTAAGGATCCACCTGTAAGTGTCCATTTAGAACCCCCCACTTTAGGATACCTACTGTACCATCAGCTCCCAGTACTTAGTCACCCAAGCTGAGCTACTCATACACTGAGTTGGCAGTGCCCATGATCAAACTCAGAAACCTTGTGGTCCTAAGGCAAGCTCTCTACCGACTGAGCTACCCAGACACAAAGCCAACCCGGCCTACTTATCTTTAGTTTCCACTCTGAGTCCAATTCCCTGAATTCCAATCACCAGCATGACCGCTCAACAGCTGAGCTGAAATTGGAAATGATGTGATTGGAAATGATGGGCTTTTCGAGACAGGGTTTTTTACGCAAGGCTTGCGAGGAGGAGGAGGAGGAGGCGCGAGGCGGGGCTTTGATACGAGGCGGAGCGAGGAGGAGGAGGAGGAGGCGTGAAGCGGGGCTTTGATACGAGGCACGCGTTCACACGCACACGTGATAATAGTTATTGTCCATGACGGAGGCGCACCGACTCAGCAGAGCTTGAGGCCGAGGAGGCTCGCCCTCGTGCCTCCAGGCGCGAGTGCCCGCGCCGACCGGCCGAAGGTCTGCTAGTCGAATCAGCGCCGTCCGAGTTGTGAACCAATAGGGGGAGAATAGATCTTTTCATGGGTTACAGTCTATGGTTACTATCCAGTGTCCACGACGACACACATGTGTGCGTGTGTGCGTGTGTATGTGTGTGCACGCACACACGAACACGCGTGTGCATGCGTGTGGCTTGCATTCATTGCCCTCAAGTGTTGGTTCTACAGAATTGCCTGGGTGGGTGGTAAAAACAAGCGCTCCTTTTTCAATTTCCCTGGAATGCCAATTTCCCTGTAACATATATACACACACACACACACACACACACACACACACACACACACACACACACACACACACACACACACACACACACACACACACACACACACACACACACACACACACACACGTAAACAGTGAACAATAGCATTACATTGTTTTAAGCTGTACCATGTGACCAAACATAATGGATGTAATAGTAGCAGCGAGGTCATGACCACATCTAACCCCAGGCTTAACTTCACTAGTAGCAGCAGGGTCATCTCTTTAAAGGCCAGTTTCATTGCATTACTGCTTTATTGTGCAGTACAGAGTGGGTAGTCACAGGAGGAGTAGAAAGAAATAGAAATGGTGTAGTTCATGATCTTGACTAACATTGTCCAAATGGTACACATAATAATGCACTGTAGAAGTGTGGGGCAATATATGGCTATAGCTAGCTCAGTGTTCTATGAAAAGTAAAGCAAAAAGTCACTTCTCTTTGTCACATACTGTATCTTCAAAATCTCTCCCAGTTGTAGGTTAGCTCATGTCTTAGCTCGCTGAGGGGTTAAGAACCCCATTAGCCCATGTTCAAAAAGGGCTTATGGAATGCAGACTAGTCCTAGCTTAAAATGAAGATAAAATCCATGTGGAAATGGCTGACTGTGAGGCAGAGGATAGAGAGAGATATTAGCTTCACGCAGGCCATTATAATCTTATCCATGGTGTTACACCATTTGGACAATTTAGGCTTTTGGCTGACCACATTTATCCATCCTGACATGCACTAATGTCTCAGTCAAGGTCTAGCCATTATCTGTTGCTGGTAATCTGTAGGCTATCACATGTGCCCTGCTGTGCACTTAGAAGGAGACAGCAGGTGGCTGAATGAGAGATTTCTGTACGACACCCATTCCTCTTAATGCTGAACAGAGAAAGAAGGGGGGTTGAGAGGAACAAGAGTACGCGAGGAAAATGAAAACAGAATGGCAGAGAATCAAGCTAATGGAGTGTGGCAGAGAGAGAGAGAGAGAGAGGAGCTACTGTGTGTTTTGGTATGCCATCCTGATGATGTCTGAGAGAGAGAGAGAGAGAGAGAGAGCATAGGTGTGAATGAACAGAATGCTGCTTTGAAACAGACCCGTCTTAATGTTATAGAGGCACACAGAGGATGAACAAGAGAATGCTGCGAGATATCGATTCCTCTTAATGTTCTGTACAGCTCCTATGGTTAATCCTAGCGTGCACTGCTACTGTAACCCAAGCCATTAACGCTGTCATATATCAGTTCCCTAGAGAGGGAGGGAGGGAGGCAAAAACAGAGAGACAGAGTGAGCAGGTGGATGGATAGAAGATGAATGAGAGGAGGAAGTCATTTGAGACAATTAGCCGTGCTCTGACCTGGGGCCAGTGATGTAAAGATTTTATTATTTAAACTGTCTAGACTTGCTATAAGTGTCTTTTTTTTTGTTGTCCATTATTTACCCAGGGAAAGTTGCTGAGCACATTATGTTAATTTTCAGCAACGCCCTTCCCACAGACAGACCCACATACACACACACACACACATTATAACATGGGAGCTGACCAGTACAAACACAGTCTTTAACTGTTGGTCACTGAAGAGCTCCACTGGAGCAGGGGTTCAGTGCCTTGCTCATTTGGCACTTCAGTGGCGTTGAGGGTAAGTGGTGGCCATTCACTTACCCACCAAGATTTATTCCTGCCGGTCCAGGGAATCGAACCGGGAACCTTCCGGTAACAAGCATGCTCCTCTGACCTTTAAACCACCGCTGCCCAAAAGTGTGTATGTACTGTATGTGCATTCTTTATGCTTGTGTGTTTTCTGATGCCTATATCCCTCCTATGTCCAGTGTCCTTATGTATTGTGTGTGTAGGAGAGACAGAAATGGAGACATATGAGACAGTTGGAGATGGAGGTGAGGAGAGACATTCAGAGATGGGAGAGGAGCAAAGTCATTAGAGGCTAGATGTGTTGCTAGTTGTGAGACAGGCTGTACGCTATAAATTGTTCCTCTCCACAGGTAATTACTGGGTTGTCTGTGAAGCTACAAACCAAACACATGTGTGTGTGTGTGTGTGTGTGTGTGTGTGTGTGTGTGTGTGTGTGTGTGTGTGTGTGTGTGTGTTGCGCTCGTGCACTTGTGTGTGCACATAGGCGCACCTGACCTTAGGAGAGAATATTGTCATAGCACTCGGACAGACAGGTGAAGAGACAGACTCTTTCAATTTGAACAATAAGTCTTGTCAGAACTCTTTGTAGTGTCTGGTTCCTCCTCTTGTCCCTTGTCCCCTCTCTCCCCTGTCACACCTTCTATCTGCAACATGTCTCTCTTTCTACAGCACAGGTATCACATTTCTCCCCTTCTTTGTCTCTCATTTTGGTCTCTCCATGCCTTTTTTTTGCCCTACCTCTTTCTCGCTATCTTCCAGCCATCTTTTTCTTTATTGTGTCCTTCCCTGTCCATCTTGTCCTACCACCCCTCACTCTGCCTCCATCTCACTCAGCGTCTCTTTCTCTCCCTCTGCTGTATCTCTTTGTTTGTAACTTCATATCTGCTTGCCTCCCTCTTTCTTTCTGTTCTTTTTAAGGTAAATGTATTTATTTAGATACCCCCTATCTCTCTTTTCTATCTACCCTTCATCTCTGTGTGTATTATTTTGGCTGAATAGAGCCCAGTCTGTGTCCAGGAAACAAAAAACGAACGTCTGGGTACCGAGGCTAGTGTACAGATACACTTAGGGGAAAGCCCTTCAGTCATATAATTTAAGGTCACACAGCAGGTGCCAATCCGTGGACTGGTACAGTACGTGATTGCAGTGTGTGTGTGTGTGTGTGTGTGTGTGTGTGTGTGTGTGTGTGTGTGTGTGTGTGTGTGTGTGTGTGTGTGTGTGTGTGTGTGTGTGTGTGTGTGTGTGTGTGTGTGTGTGTGTGTGTGTGTGCGTTCATGTTTTAAGCTACAATGACTAATCTTCACTCTCTCTCTCTCTCTTCTCTTTAGTTGTGGCGGCAGAGCCATTGATCCATGGACAGAGGAGGTTCCCAGAGGACATTGACTGGTCGTACTCAGGTTGGTACTGTAAAGGCTATAAACACATGATATCACTCCCTCTTTATTTATTTTCAAAGCTACATTGCACCACTTCACTATTCAAACATCACCGCCAAATGAATGCCAATGACACATTTCACCTCCACCTCTTTGAATTGATGAATGACTGCATGGGGGGCATTAAGTCCTTCCTGGGGGCTTGATCTTGAGCATATGGTTAGGACGATGTTAGCTAACTCAGCGCTGAAGCCCTGGTGTGCTAAGCCACAGTCCGACACAAACAAACAACACTGAATAATTCCCCCAGTGGGAAGGGATTATCTTCTCTATGGTCTGAAGGAATCACTCAGAGTGATTGGGTTCAGTGGGCTTCTGTGTGGACTGAACCTCCCTCGCCACACAGCTCAGTCTCTTCCCTCGGATGTGAAACTCTGTTTGTGTTTCTCCTTCTCCGTCAATCTTTATTCTTGCTTTGTGTCACTGGGTGTGATTGGGTTCAACAGGCCTCGTCTTCTGTGTGGAATGCAACAACACCATGTTTGATGTGCAAGGTCGCTCTCATTCGTGGCAGGTGCCACTGGAGATTGTTTACACAAATCTGCATGCTGCATCCCACGCACATTTTGCACTTGGAATACAATAGGCTTATATGTTATCTGCCACAAGAAACTCTGCAGACTTACATTTTCATAGTGTGTGGGTTTCTTAGCAATGACTGCATGACACCTGGGCTGATGAATATGCTGCTACTGAGTTGAACACAGTGACACTGGAGTGGATTTAGTCTGGAGACAAAATTATGATAAGTATTCTGTTGCTGCACAGTATGATTGAGATTCAGTACTGTATGCAAGTGTTCATGTCTTAAGTCTCTGTCAGAAAGGCTGTGATCCTTGTTTGCATGCCAATCAGGACAGAGTTTAAGAAACTAGATTAAAATGAAGTCCAGGGTGTTCTGTCCTACCCTCATCAAGTCTCCTTTAAAGCCATAAGCAAGTGAACTGAAATTGTTTCTGTGGTGTCCTGAGCTTACAAATCCTGCAGATGCTCCATAATCAGTGGATTTGAGTCTAACCATGCACACACACAGTCACATAAGCCAGTGGGATTGTTACACAGATGTAGGTTTTCTGCCTACTGAATGACAGAGAATCACAGCTCAACAGGTTGGAGGCAGCAAATCACAGCTCAGCAGGTTGGAGGAAGAAATGGGTGGAGGTAGAAATGGACTAAAGTCATTCTATTAGCAATGGGACACACACACACACACACACACACACACACACACACACACACACACACACACACACACACACACACACACACACACACACACACACACACACACACACACACACACACACACACACACACACACACACACACACACACTCTGGATAGCATGCCTATCCAGAGTCGTGAGGGCGGTGGCCTTCGGTGCCTTGCTCAAGGACTTTTCAGCAGGATGTATGGCTGTCAATGGACGCATCAGCTGTTATGGGGATTTAGTGGTCTTTCTGATGTTTAAACCACCAATTAAGTGCCCGTACTTTTGGTACGGGCACTTTTGCCAGAAATGGTTTACTTTAGTATACATTCATATTCGATATATTTGGCCCATATTTTGGCCACTAAGGCGCCCAGAGCCAGCGAGAGATGTGCCATTGCCATTCTCCATAGGCACACAAATGCAGTGTTTCTGACCCCTCATTGACGCAACTCTCAATGGCTCTGGAATTGTGCTTGGATCCAGAAATGCACTCCACCCACTCCACTGAGTGGAGTGCTTCAGTGTTCTGTCTATCAACCTAATACATTTTTGCTGTTTTGTTTTTGTTCAGTTTTTTTTATCAATCTGACGTGACAATTTGTCTCAGACATTTAATCATTTTTGGCATTTCTGGTCACAGACAGTGGACAAAGTGTGTGTGCTCTCTCTCCATTCATTAATTGTTGTAGCTTTATATAGTGTATATGTGTATTCCATGATGCAGACGACACGCTACTGTAGACTATTGTTTTATTTTCTGACCGTAATGCTGATGTGAAACAGCAATTACGGACAATACAGAGACAGACAGAGTCTCTCATTTTCCACTCTGTTAGTTTCCCAAGTTCTCTTCAGCATCACAATTAAGAGGAGGTTCAGTGGCAGGAGGTCCACTTAGAGTGGGTGAAACTGTATAGCCTGTGTGTGTGTGTGTGTGTGTGTGTGTGTGTGTGTGTGTGTGTGTGTGTGTGTGTGTGTGTGTGTGTGTGTGTGTGTGTGTGTGTGTGTGTGTGTGTGTGTGTGTGTGTGTGTGTGTGTGTGTGTGTGTACATACATACGTACGTACACATACATTAGTGCATGTGAATGTATTTGTGGGCCCTCTCTGTGTCTGTACTGTGTGTGTGTGTGTGTGTGTGTGTGTGTGTGAGAGAGACAGAGAGAGAGAGTCTTGTGTTGTGTTGTGTTGTGTGCTGAGCCGTGAGTAAAGGCATTAACATGTGAAAGAACACACTTCATTGTGGCCCATGGTACCCAGTTATTTTGTCAGGAGGGGCAATAATGGAGAAAGTAGTTGAGGGAGGTAGAGAAGAGTAAAGGTGGGGGGGAGGGGCGAGAGAGAAGAAAATAGAGAGGGCAAAATGGACAAAGAGATACTTGACAGAAGAAGATAGGAAAGTGGGGAATGGTCGCTCACAGGACTGCAAAGCTTTTTGACAGAAGGCAAACGCTATACACTCTGAGAGTGTAAAACTTGTCCCATTCGCCATTGTGGAAGTGAAAGGCACCTTAACTATTACAGTACACTGAATCATTTTGTAAGACTTTCCATTTGGTTTCCTTTTGTAGGATTGCGCTCTAGATGTGAAAATGGACTGCTTTGATTGTACAATAATCCGGCTTGCAGGTTAATTGAATTCTGTCTCACCGTTATCCTGTCCTGGAGAGAAAGCATGCATTTTAATTTCACCAGGGCCAAAGGCAATCTTTGGGAACTATCAGAATCATAGAAAAAATAGGAACATTTCTCTGTTCAAGAAGTCATATTTTGATATTCCTATAATTTCCTCTAAGTTCATTCAATCTTTTTGAATATGAAGCAGCTCTCTCCCAAAGCTACTGTAGAAACCTGAAATACACGACTCAATGCAATTAAATGATACAACCAGGAGCTGACATGAGATTCATTAATATGTGAACGTCTACACCAAAATGAGCTTTATTTTGAAGTCTGAATTAGCGCTGTGTGATATGGCTTAAAAAGTCACAGTATGTATGGATTTATCGTCATATCACATTTTCTCACACCTTCCTTAACCACTTAAAATCCCCCGGGGGTTTGTACTTGGTCCCCTCCTTTTATCCCTCTACACCAAATATCCAAAAATTGCCCATCTACAAAGCTGTGACCTTTCAGATCTGATATTTTTGGCAAATGTGTACCTATTATAACACTGCCAGAATAGGGTCGCTATGGGTTCATGTTCACTGTATTATTATGACACAGTATAATTCCATGTCATATATTTTGCATTCATCTAGTATACGTTGGTTTCCTACTTGACAGAGTTGCCCATCAGGGTGATGACATAAATCCATGGACGAGACAAATGTTAGCTCTCATTTGTAGTTGTGGACAACGCATTCTCACTCCCATGATGGCAAATGGGTGACGGCTTGGGTCAGATTTGACCAAACGGCAAACGTTTGATGTCGCGGGGGGAACCTGTGACGGCACATGTTGACTAGGGGGGATATGAGTTATTATTCTGTTAGGATCGGGACTCGAACGGCACTGAGTCGGCTGAAGCGGACTTCGCAACATTTGGCACGGCGGCTTGCTCGCATTCCAGGAGTGCGGAAGTGACCGGGCCGGCGTCAGATGACAAATGTTTTTCCGTTTGGTCACATTTGTCCCAAGAAGTCACTATAGACCGTTTTGGGAGTGAGCGTGTGTAGTTGTGGAAGGACTGCTGTAATGTAAGGTAGAACAGTGGTTCTCAACATTTTCTGCATCAGGCCGACTTTAAGGGATTAATAATTCATAAATGGATCCAAGATTTTTTTTTACATTATACATTTTTAAATATGAATGTTATATTATCATCAAACTTAGTGTTTTGCCAATTATTTCGTGGCCCCGGCCCTTTGGTTGAGAACCACTGAGGTAGAATATTCACAACTACAAATGTAACGTCTAAAGACCTCTTAAGCTGTCCTAGATGAAAAGACAAAGGACTCTGCAGTAGCCCAGTTCCTTTGGTTCATTATCGTCTCTTTTCTTTTTCATTTCTTGTTGGAGAATGTAAACAGTGTTCATTATTCTGGTCGGTCTGAATGGAGGTAACAATGAGCTGCTTAGAGTCTAAGCATTCATTGTTACCTCCATTCAGACTGATGAGGTTCTATTGTTCAAGTCAATGCTTGAACATAGAAGTATGTGTACTTCACAATATGCTTGTTTTTGTGTTTGTACGTGTGTGTGTGTGCGTGTGTGTGTGTGTGTGTGTGTGTGTGTGTGTGTGTGTGTGTGTGTGTGTGTGTGTGTGTGTGTGTGTGTGTGTGTGTGTGTGTGTGTGTGTGTGTGTGTGTGTGTGTGTGCGCCCAGCACACCCCTGTAATTTTCATCTGCTTGATCCCCAGGGGGGCTGCTTGTTATCATTCAGTTTGGAGAAGTACCCCCCAGACTCCATCTGCTCTGTGTGTGTGTGTGTGTGTGTGCGTGCATTGTTTTGTGTTTTGAGTCCCCTCTTCCAGACACGCTATATGGAACGCTCCATTTCTCTCACTCAGAAAGTTAACTTAATCCAAAGAATCTGGTAATTGTAGCATTAGAAAAAAGACGAACAACCCCACATTCAGATGTTTATTCACGTTTCACCCAAACCTGGTCTTTCTTTCTCTGTATATGTTTGTGTGTTGGTATGTGACTGTATACATTATACATGTACTGTACATTAGAGCGCAAATGTTCCTGCGTTATAATTTGTTTAATTTGTTGGGCTCTGTTCTGCTCCAGTTGTTCCCGTCTGTGCTTCCAAACTGTAGTTGGAATGAGGTAATGTGTGTGTGTGTGTGTGTGTGTGTGTGTGTGTGTGTGTGTGTGTGTGTGTGTGTGTGTATAAACGCATGTGTACTTCCTCTTCCTCTTTCTCTCTCTCCCTCCCTCTGCCTCTCACACACACACACACACACACACACACACACACACACACACACACACACACACACACACACACACACACACACACACACACACACACACACACACACACACACACACTGTCCCACACCTTCAGTTTCTTCTCATCTCTTTCATCTTTTCATCTGTGACCTATATTATTGTTATTATTGCTTTTGTTGTGCATCTTCGTGTGTGTGCCTTGCTCATGGGGGAATTATTGGATCTGTGAAGCAGTGGTTCTCAACCTGTGGCCCGGGGCCACCGTGAGGGTATTGCAAATGGGCCCCCAAATTAATGATAATGGCCGGGTTTCCCAAAGAGCTCGTGCGTAGAGCATCGTCGCAGGTCCTACGACGGGTCTAACGTGTGTCGTCACAGGCTGCGCAATACCTTAGCAGGCACGTAGATTTCAGGTCATGCGTGGCCTACGCAGCTTGCGTAAGAGCCTCCTTCACGCCTCTACCCTCATTAGTAGCAGGTGGTTGTGCCCCTACATGCCATCTAAACTGGCTACGTGTGTGGTAAAAGTACATTCATGAGACAGAATGCACGCAGCCAGCCCCGCCTACTCCTGGGAGAGGAGTAGGCGGGGAGTACTGTCCTACGAAGCAGTTTGTTACGAGCGCTGACACCCATCGTAGCGAAATAGATGAAAAGACCGACGACCACACACACACACACACACACACACACACACACACACACACACACACACACAGACACACACACACACACACACACATACGGCCGTAGTTTTTAGATATATAAATTACGGCCGGGCCGCTGCATAACGTGCGATGCCTGCTCAAAAAAAAAAAGACATACAACAGACGTCAACGCACTGCGACATGCCGTGTCGACAGCTTGCAGATCTGTTTTTTGGGTTTGGGCGAGCGGCTGCGGTGCTTCCTCTATGCATGAACCCGAAGTTTACAAATTGTACTCTCACAGATGATCTGATCATCTAATAAAAATATTAAGCATATGCCAAGTTAACTAAAGATATATAAATGATGCTGAGCTAAACATGTTTCCTTCATTTCGAAGTTTTATAGTTAAACGTTATGATGAAAGTCCCCAGTTCCTCTCACGAAGTGACAGCTGTTGCGCTCGCCATGTTTATGAATGGTTAAAACATCTTTTGAAAATATCAGATCTACAAGCTCACAACGCGTCACAAGCTTGTAGATCTTCTATTTTTTATGATTTTATGCATAGTAGACTTTAGAAACGGGACATTCTGGGATCGAACCCGAAGTTCCCACTCACCAGTCCGACGTGTTATCAGTCATGCCAATAAACCTGTCCGTTAGTCAGGTCTATTGCACGCGACTTCTGGCTAATTTGACTGTGGGGGCTACAATGGCCGCCGTGTTCAATTAAGATCATTGAAATGTCACCTTAAAATGCATTTTAATACATTACAGAATGTACCTAAACAAATGTAAGTGTCCAATACATATAAAGGTAATTTAGATAAAGGTCAGACTTTATCTTTGTATATATACAAAAATCTGTATATATATATATATGTATGCAAAGGGTGTTTAAACTATAGTAGGACAGCACTACGTAGTTGACGTAGGCTTTACGTCGGCTTCGTCCAGGAGTCCTTTACGTGCATACTGTCTCACGAATGTAGTTTTAGCACAGACGTAACGGAACCTACGACGATGGTGTCTCCTGAAGCCAATTTAGATGAGACGTTGGGCACACACAGCTGCTACTAACGAAGATAGTGCGCAGCGGGGTTGCTACTGCGCAGCTGCGTGGAGGTTCCTACGCAGCTTCTGGGCTACGCAGGAGCTCAAATTCGTTTGGGAAACGCGGCCAATATAACATTAACATGAGAAAAAAAACAAAAACATTTAATGGTATTTTTGGGGGGAAAACCTGGAAGTGAGTTTTCATTGTGATACTGCTTACTAGGAACTTAAAGTAGGCTATGCAACGTTAGTTCCATTAATCCAAACCGGAACACTATATCGATTAAAATAAACCCACCCATCTGATCACATCTGATCACACGGCAGACGAATGGTTGGGCCACAAACGCTTTTCAGAAGGCCTGATCCAGAAAAGGTTGAGAACCACTGCTGTAAAGTATGGTCTTGACCTACTCCATTATGTAAAGTGTAATGGGTTGTTATCTCGTACAGTATATGGGCCCTATTTTGGCCCCGGAGTGGCTAAACCCAGTATTTGGTGATTTAGCATTGCGCAAGGGGCGTTCCCGTGTAAAAGTTGCTATCTTCGGACACCAGCCTAAAACACCTGCGCTACCTGTTACATTATGCATGGATGTGGTTTGGGCGTAACAATAATAAAACCAATCACCGTGCCAGATTCCACTGCCTTTAAGAGAAGACTGTGCAAGCTATTATCCCCAGTGCAATCTTACGCCCTCTCCCTCTCTGCCCATGGAAGAGCGACGTTGCCTTGGAATAAAATTATATTTGTTACACAGAATTATCACTCAAACATTGCTGGTTATAGAGAACTTTAAATTGCAGCAATCTGCCTGTGTTCTGGATTAATCAAACAAACTCTGCAGCCACACTGGGGAGCCAATAACATTAGACACTATACCCGACGTTTGCTTCATACGCTGAAGCCTTTGATCGCCTTTGAATAAAACCATATTTGATAGACATAATTATCACCCACATGTTGCTGTCTGATTATAGAGAATTTTATATTATTGTAATCCGTTCATTATTTCTTAGGCAATGTATTAATGAAACTGAACAGAACGAATGGCATCGAGCAACCCGTGGCACAAATCATTGTCTGCTTCGAATAGACTATCATCTTATATAAACACAATTGACTTGAGTCGGCATAATGAATAGCGGGTATATCGGCCGTAAGATACCGTTTAGGGACAGTGCCAGCTCCCTTGTGCGTAATTCACGGGTAGTGGGTAGTGCCAACGGGTAAAGGACTGGCGAAAATAGGGCCCTATGTCTATTTTCACCAGTTTATTGGTTTCCGCCTAATGGGCGCCTATTATGACATGCCCAGAATAGGGACGCTAGGGTTCATGTTAATGGAATGACTCACCCTGCAACACACACCAGTCTCATGAGTCAGTGTGATTAGGGAGAGGCCAGTGGAACAAAGACAACATTTAGAATTAGGGCTAGGCGATATGACTTCAAATCAATATCACGATTATTTCAAACCTTTGATGAATGATTAATGAACGCTTATTTAAAAAGAAAAATGAAAATAACAGCTCTACAAGCTCACGACACGTTTTCAATAAAAAACAATTGCGTTGATTCATTGATAAAAGAAATAAAGAAATATATTTTAAAAACCTGCTTCTCGATTAATCAATTACCCTACATGATATTTATTATTATTAATAAAAGTTACTGGTTCTAAATATCTGTTTCGATTAGCCTGATTATCAGACTGAGCAGTCCACTCAGTGAGTGGGCGGGGTCTATGGTCTGGAGCCAGGCTAGGTTTCGATGAATTTTCGATGAATTGCCCACCCTATTGAGAAATAAGAAAATTAACTGTAAAATAAAAAGAACGACTCAAAGAATTACCTGGTGCAGATGTATCCGTATTACCACGGCATAAAACTCATTTGGGTATACAATATCACCTGCAATATAAGTCGTTCCATCGGTCTCCCGTGGTCTCATTTTCAGGAGAACATCTCCTGATTTCGGTGCGGTCAGGAAAAAAACTCAGAAAACCAAAACTGTCACTTTTCAGGATTCTAATATAAAAAATAGCAGATCCACAAGCTCAAAACATGTGGCAATGTGATGCGTTTTGAGCTTGTAGATCGGCTATGTTTTGCTACTTTTGTATGACACTGTAGTAAAGTAGAGCATTCATTTACAAGAAAAACATAAAAAGTAAAAAAATTGAGATATACAGAGGTTTCTGCGGTGTCTGTGCGACAGCAGTGATTTGCATCTGGGTGTCTTCAATGGGGGGGGGGGGGTCTGGGCTCTCTTGTGTGCTGCTTTGCTTTCATGTTCGTCAGTCTAGAGTCTAGACGGTGCTGCCAGAGATCATACAGTAGGAACAGCATATGGAGATTCTGTTGGAATGATCGCTTTCCCCTTATTACATGAAAGCTGTGGGTTTCAAATCCAGTGGGAATTGATGTGAGTCCATCATTACCACATAGTCTTCTTATTGAATGACAGGTGTGTGTGTGTGTGTGTGTGTGTGTGTGTGTGTGTGTGTGTGTGTGTGTGTGTGTGTGTGTGTGTGTGTGTGTGTGTGTGTGTGTGTGTGTGTGTGTGTGTGTGTGTGTGTGTAGTACTGCATACATAAAACATACATTTGCAGCTTTGGTCTTGTCAAGCATGTCATGTTTGCCCCCAGATTACTTGGTCGGTGGTGCATGTGCGTGTGCATGCATGTTTTGCATATATACACTTTTGAATTCACACTATTGAATAAAAATCTCCTGATCTGTGGTCCAACAAAGGAATAACGGCAGTTTATGAATGACAATTATCTGATTTTTAAGCTCAACAATAGAACATGTTCTACAGTGATTCTCAACCGTGAGGATATTGCAAGTGGGCCCACAAATAATTGCCAAAACACTAGGATTCAAAAAAATATATATAAAAAGAATAGTAAAAATGGTAATTTGGGGTTTTTCATTCCGATACTGATGAATTGGAGCTCAAAGTAAATGTTAGTTCCATTGATCCAAGCAGGAACAGGATGGATTGATCATTAAGATAAACATGCTCTGAAAATGCATGTGACCGCTTAGATAGTTAAGTGGTCAGATGGGAGGACTGCGATGGGTTTTGAACCACTGCTCTACCACCCTTCTCCCTTATATTTCATCATTGTCACTAAACAGTGCACAGCAGACTGTCAAGCTGCAAGGTATTGTTATTACTGTGCTAGCATAAAATGTAAAAAAAAAAAGTAATACCGTGCATTCCATTTCACAGAAAAACATAAGAAAATGTACAAAATGACCATTTTGGATGGTTACCTAACATGGTTAATGTAGGCTACACAACCATTTTACTTTGTTTTGCACTCAGCCACTAAGCCACGCACCCAGCTTCTACTTTGTATTATTTAATTCAGTAATTTTGGTCTGGCTTGAGGCCAGGTAGAAGCAGTCTATCTGAATATTATACAGTTATACTGTAATACAAGCAGTATTTCTAAATTATTAGCATGCCCTGCAGTATTGCATCTTTTCACAAAGAGAATGAAAATCATCTTCAGGCTCTCTGAGAATGTACTTGTACTTGTGTGTTGTGTGTGTGCACGCGCACGCAGGCACGTGTCTAAATGCAGAGAGGAGAGGAGTAACGGGAGCCTAATTG
>NC_139960.1:24321140-24331140 GCF_963454915.1 Gymnoscopelus microlampas
AAAATGCAAGTGTAGCCTACCCTACATAGGCTACATTAATGATGATAAAAAAATCGGACCACATCGGTCTAATAGCCTACTTTCTTTCTCTCTCTCTCTCTCTCTCTCTCTCTCTCTCTCTCTCTCTCTCTCTCTCTCTCTCTCTCTCTCTCTCTCTCGCACGCGCTCTCTCTTGCTCTCTCTCTCCAGCTCTCCAGTCTCTCCTCTCTCTCTATCAACACATTGCTTGCGCGCATTTTAAACTGGAATATAGGCTCGAAATCAAACCTACCCACTGTTTATGCAGCGTTTCACTTGATGTTGAATCTCAACTAACTGGTGTCTATATTGACACAGCAGAGGAAACGGTGAAATCAGCGTGCGCAGGGCAGCCAGGGGCATCACGGCCACTTGTGTTTTATTTTGTTCATTACTGTTACATTCAGTGCGTCACATATTGGTTCACAACGGGACGATGGGACCCTGCCCTGGTCGGCAACGTGGCAAGTAACTTGGCTAATTATAATAGTAATTCCTCCGCGCTGCTGTAGACAGGCCTTTCTACTAATTAGTATTCATTTCTAACAAGAAAAAAAAAAAAAACGGGATCCCGGGAACCGAAGTCAGTTCCCGGGACGGTAAATAACCTCGGGATTCCCGGGATTCCCGTATCCCGGGAATCCCGGTGTTAAACCCTACTGTATTACACATATTACCCCCCCCCCCCCCACCCCCCGTAGCCATACGGGCCAACAATGGAAACATCCTTAGCACCATTGTATAATCGTACCACTGTACTATTTGCAAACTCAATCCATCAATCAATCAAAAGCCAAGTTGACCAATTTGATACCCTAAGCAAGACTTTTACGCTGTGCGTGCGTGCGTGCGTTCGTGCGTGCGTGCGTGCGTGTAAATACTATATCTATATGCTGTGCGTAGCTCCAGGCATTATTGTGAATCAATGCTCGCAGAGCTGTCAGCTACTTGTTGCCATGGCAGCGTCAGGAACAATGTGTGTCTGGTTCTATACAGCAGGATTACGAGACCCACAACACACACAAACACACACACACACACACACACACACACACACACACACACACAAACACACAAACAACACAAGCACACGCACACGCACACGCACACGCACACACTCAACATCAGTGTAGCCATGTGTGAGGAGCAACAGTTAGTCCATCTGCTCCATTAACAACTCATTATGCCCATTATCTGCACTTTTAATTACTAGCTACACTGTCTATCGTCACTGTCGGGCAGAAACCTCGTATCTCTGAATTTCAACTATACTATGTATGTGCTTTCCTCATTCAATGCCCTACTTCGTCATACGAGAGTGTCAAGCAAAAGCAGTGAAAATAGCTGATCTACAATCTCACACTGTGTGCTTGTAGATCGTCTCTTTTCACCATTTCTGAAAAATAAAATATCTTTCCATTTCCTGAAAAGTAACGGCTTTGGACATACAAGGTTTCCACCTGACAGCGACGATATGTTATATCAACTGTTCCATGAATACTGTCTTTGCCAAGTACAGTTTATCACTGGGGGACTCATTCATTAATCATACTGCTGCTGAATGTGTTGGCCCTCTGGAAACACAGCAACATTTAGTTAGAATGTAACTCTCAGTGTAAAAATGGACCCCGTCTCGTTTCTTTTATTAGTGGGGTTGATCTCTCCAGAGAACCCAGTTAAATTATGATAGTGGCTCAGGAGGTAGAGTGGCCGCTAGGGAAAATGGAAGGTTCCCAGTCCGGGCGCCACCCAGAGTTAGTCCGGGAGCCCCCCGTTTTCAACATAGCCAAAGTGCAGGAAGTTTAGTGGAGATTTTTCAATTAATCTGCACTCGGGCACTGATGTTGTGTGGCGGAAGTTTGGAAGTAATCGAAATTTTATGGCAAGCTGCCTAGTAATTTTCCAGTCAATTTTCAAATCATTATGGGATGGGGATGGGGGGGGGGGGGGGGAAGAGAGAGAGAGAGAGAGAGAGAGAGAGAGAGAGAGAGAGAGAGAGAGAGAGAGAGAGAGAGAGAGAGAGAGAGAGAGAGAGAGAGAGAGAGAGAGAGAGAGAGAGAGAGAGAGAGAGAGAGAGAGAGAGAGAGAGAGAGAGAGAGAGAGAGAGAGGGGGACAGAGGGGGAGAGAGGGGGAGGGAGGGAGGGAGGGGGAGAGAGAGAGAGAGAGAATGCACGTGAGAGGAAAAAAAAGGAAAACCTCACTTTCACTTTCATTTGACCCAAGACAAGCATCAACAAATAGCTTCAACTAGATTCTTGGAGCTGGGAGTGGAACTTCAGAATAAAACTCCCAATGATGTCAATGGTAGATTTTATTTTCGAGTTCATGTATTTCCTCTTCTTACCAATAGTCGGCGCAGAACAAAAAATATATATATTAGAAAACCGTTCGCTTATCCTCTGTTGGATTAAAGTTAGTCTCGCATTCTTAGAGTCACCTCTCGTGCGAGTATAACGTTCTATACCATTGGAAAATAAACAAATTAAAACGGTGCCTTATCAATCAATACCAGAACTTTTGCTGCCAAGGAGGGCATGTGAAAACGGTCTCTGCCATTGCCATTTCCAGCAAGTTATGCTAATTGTTTTGCTGGAAAAATTCTGGCACTGTAGTGAAAACGTGGCTTTAGTGTCGAAGTGTCCTTGAGCAAGAGACCAAACCCCTAATTGCTCCCGATGAGCAGGTTGGTGCCTTGCATGGTTTCCTCCGTCATCGGTGTGTATGTGAATGGGTGAAATACATTGTAAAGCACTTTGGATGAAAGTGCAATAGAAATGCACCATTTACCATTTTATTTTAGCTAAGATGTGCGGGCCATGTTTGATGTGATGTCTGCCGCACCAACGCACCAGGTTGGGAGAGTTCAGAAATTAAGTCATTACGTTTTTTCCGTTGAACGTCCAGTGCCAGACGTCAGGAGATCGAGCTCACACTGTTTCTTGGGTAACAGTAGCCGTTTAGTTACTGTAACTTTATCATTTCAGAATGAATACAGTGAGGTTCAGTTCTGGCTGAATCCTTTCCCACATTTTCAGTCATACGTCAGTCATGATGACTGATATGGAGTTCCACCCGGCCTGGCAGGGATATTTGCTCCCCTCACCACAACCTTTATAGTTATACTATAGTTTGACTTGTCTTGACATTTGTCTTATGATCTCCCCTGTATTATAACCCAGATTGCGCACAGAGATGCTTGTTTATAATGCCTATACGGAAAATCAAGAAAGAATTCATCATGTAATTCAGATCTGGGAGGCTGCAGCCTTGGTTTTGTACACGTCTGTCAATGAACATTTCTCTCCTCCAGATAAAAAACTACCATACAAATACTCTTAACGATCTGAAAATGCATCAACCTTGTTGAAATAAATAATTATGTTGCTTTATCGCCTGTTTATATTTGGACTTTCAGTGAAAAGTAATTGATGATGTCTCCTAACATCTTCACATGCAGGCACCCTGAACCAGCGTAGCTGGGGTAAGAGGTACCCCTCCTGTAACAGTGCCAGGCAGTCTCCCGTGGACATCGATGAGACCTTCACCCAGGTCCGTCTGCAGTTTCAGAACCTACAGCTGGAGGGATGGGACAAGCAGACGTCAGAGTCCACCACCATCCACAACAACGGCAAGACTGGTACGTACCCTAAGGGCACCGGGCCTACTCGGGGACCACGCAAGTCGGGATTGATGCAAGTTGACCTAGTGCCAGCACGAGTGGTGCGGTCCACAAACCACTTTGGTCACGTGGTCATATTGGGTGTAAAGAGCATGGCCTCCTGGGGCCGCTAGTAGGGTTTTAGTTCCTTTTTGTTCCTGCTTTAGCAACGTAAGGAATGTGAAGAGAAGTGGGGGGGATTGTCAACCACAACTAATCTTTTAAAGAGTTCCCGTTATTGCTCTGAATCCTTGTAGCTACTGGAAATCGTATTAGGTTCTAGAATCCTGTCTAGCTTTCCTGTGTCGCTCTGCGTTCACGCTTTCATTCTATGGTCAGACATTTCTCTGTGACTAAAGTCATGAACCCACAAGGAGTGGGGACTATTCTATTCTATTCTATTCTATTCTATTCAAAGATATTAAGGGCAGCATCTTAATCCCCAGATGTGAAAAGCGGCTTACAGATTATCATGCATAGGAAGCCATAGGGAGTGAAGGGAATGCACTCCCTATGCACTGGAAAGAGGAGACAAAGAAGAGAGTGAGAGATACAGTAACTGACAGACGGGGGAGAGAAGATAAATGTGAGCTTGAGCATACGAGAACAATAGACAACAAAGGACAAGAGGGAGGTGAAGATGGGTGTCAAAAGACAAGAGATGAGAGATGAAAGGTAGATGTAAAACATGACAGAGAGAAAGAGAGAATAGAGAAGCAAGAGAAGGAGAGAGAGAGAGAGAGAGAGAGAGAGAGAGAGAGAGAGAGAGAGAGGGTAAAGGGGAAAGAGGATGGAAGGAGATGAAAGAGAGCGACACATAAAGTGAAGTATGGTGTGATTAATGTGTCTGTCCAGACTAAATTAAAAGTGTCTGGGCTATCATACTCATCTCAATATGACTGCCACTGTGTGTGTGTGTGTGTGTGTGTGTGTGTGTGTGTGTGTGTGTGTGTGTGTGTGTGTGTGTGTGTGTGTGTGTGTGTGTGTGTGTGTGTGTGTGTGTGTGTGTGTGTGTGTGTGTGTGTGTGTGTGTGTGTGTGCGTGCACAATCTGCACATGTGTGCTTGTGCGTCTCATTTACAGTATGTTAATATTCATGAAATGAATCTCTTTGTTCTCTAAGCGAGCAGAGAGGAAATTGGCCAATAAAACAGATGTCTTCAGCTCTTTGTTTTATGGAAGAAAGTTGAGAGAAAAAGCTTCTTTCTTATGAATGAAATATAAATGAATAGGCCTTCTTCTCTTTTTATCTTTTATGGATGAGATCTGAACCTGTGAAATGTCAGTCAAGTTTAATGCAATGGTGGTTGTCTGGGAATCTGAAAGTTCCTGTTTTGATCTCCTGGCATTGTGTTGAGGTGTCCTTGAGCTGAACCCTTATTGCTCCCAACATGATGGTTGTTCTACTAAGGCACCAACCTGGCTACCCCTGCCATCAGTGTGTGACTGTAAAGGCAGTGGTTCCCAAACTTTTTAGCTCGAGTAACAAAAGAGAAATTTGCTGTTTTCCCAGGATACTGGTGAAAATGCTCATTTCACAACTTCTCAAGTACGGTATATACAATGTATGGAATTCCTTAGAATTTGGGGGATTTTTTGTATTATTATCTTTGGAAATTGTTTTTATTACATTTTTTGAAAATTAAAAACTGTAAAAATAAAAAACTTGGAAACGAAAAGGGATACTTGTGATCCATAAAAATGGGTCTGCGACCCAAAAATGGGCCTACCCACCCACTGTTTGAAAAACACCGCTGTAAGGCATAAAGCACTTTGGAGACAATTTACAGTAGGCTTCAATCATAGACTTAAAGGAGACATCCGGGCATTTTAAGTGTTATCTTTGATGTGTTGCTTAGCACTCACCAACATTGAAAGGGTCGTTGAGTTAATCCCATTGAGTCCGTTTCGTCCCGTCTACGACCCCCTCCGTTGGCATAATGGAGGCGCGAGAATAGCAGAAATTCGCTTGTTTCTCTCCCAGTACCTGGCAACTCGTGTTGCCAGGCAGAGAAATAAGCAACTAGCATTAGCTCGTTGTGCATTAGCGGTTAGCTCGTCGGGACTTTCAGCGCCTGTTAGGGTATCATGAGACTCCACAATGACTACTAGGAGAAAAAAAACAGACTTTGCATTTGTTAAAATAGGCGAATTTCTGCTATTCTCGCGCCTCCATTATGCCAACGGAGGGGGTCGTAGACGGGACGAAGCGGACTCAATGGGATTAACTCAACGACCCTTTCAATGTTGGTGAGTGCTAAGCAACACATCAAAGATAACACTTAAAATGCCCGGATGTCTCCTTTAAAAATAAGGTTTCAATACAATGCAACTCTATTTCTGGTTCAAAGTTCTAGAGCAGGGGAATAACGTATCTTTTCTTTTTATAAAGTTATATACTGAACTTTGAAGAAATCAATTATAAAGTTATCATACTATAATGTTTTTGGTCAAAAAAAGGTAATTGTGTTAAAGTTATGTGATGATTTGAGACTTTTAAGACTTTTAGCGGTGCCAACCGCTCTAAGCTTGACTTTGTCCGTATGTCCGTCCGTCCGTCCGTCCGTCCGTATCAGCACGGGATGAGCACGGCAAAGAAGCAACACATACAAACACACGCACACACACACACACACACGGACTTGGAGATTGCCTATGCCATCTCTCCTCTCATTGGCCACACGTGCCACTGCTTATCAAAGAGGGGTCCAGGGACCCCCAGCGTATGTTATGTCCGTGTAAGCACGGGATGATGTCCGTGTAAGCACGGGATGAGCACGGGATTTTAAACAGCTATAACTCCAGTTTGCAGCATGCCACCAAGTCCAAATATGGTATGTGGACTTAGACCACCAATAGGGACGAGCATGAATTGCTGAAGTTATCAAAGAGGGGTCCAGGGACCCCCAAGCACGGGATGAGCACGGAATTTTAAACAGCTATAACTCCAGTTTGCAGCATGCCACCAAGTCCAAATTTGGTATGTGGACTTAGACCACCAATAGGGACGAGCATGAATTGCTGAAGCCCCGCCCCCTCTGTCTTCCCATTGGCTGGCCTTTAAACAGCCATAACTCAAGTTGACAGCATGCTAGGGAGTACACATTTTGTACATAGACTAAAACCACCAATAGGGACGAACTGTAATTACTTAAGCCCCGCCCCCTCTGTCTGCCCATTGGCTGGGCTTTAAACAGCCACCATTCCAGTTTGCAGCATGCTACCAAGTAAAAATTTGGTAAGTGGACTCAGACCACCAATAGGGACGAACTGAAATGAGTGAAGCCCCGCCCCAAAGGCACCGCTTCCTTCACACAGGGTGTGATTCTTTTTTTCTTTGTGGCTGAGCAGTTTAGTCAAAGTGCCACGTCAGCGTAAACCTGGTCACAGTTTCCCACCCTTAGTGTGACGAAAGAGCACAATGGCCGTGCTTAGTGCATACAGTAACTGCATATGCTTAATGAAATTATGTATTCATGTCCAGCTTTTGGTCGTTTGTCCTCCAATGTTGTTTTTGAGAGTGCTGTAAAAACAACATTATTTGTTGTTATTTGTATAAGTTTCAGCGCAAGAGTCACACAACCAGCAAGGTCTATCTTGACAGTGGATGTGCGTCATATTGTTCAAGATGAACATGAGTCAGAGCTTCCGGTACAAATCAAATTGATTTGCCTTCATTTACAGTTCTCTGGTGTCTCTTTATTGGCTGATATCCGTGGCTTTCATTGTGCTTCAGTGTGCTTAACTTATCAACACTCTTAACCAGGGGTGCACTGGTCACTTCACGCGACGTGTCAGTATTTGCACGCACACGCACAGGTACGGTACGTTACGGTACGGATGTGCACGCTTCCCCCTCGAGTGTGCAAATGCATCCTCACTCCTAAACCTTGCATAGGCTACACGGCAGGCAACACAGAATTTTGGCTTCAGTAGCCGCTGCTGCCAGTATCCTATCTGCACACAATAATGCCTCAGCCACCGTCGAAGAAGAGAAAGATACTGGTTCGAAGCAAACTTTTAGTTCCAGCTCCTATAATTCAAGGTATTCCTTTATAAGATTTACAACGACTAAAACTAAGCTAAAAGTCATTTCCTACCCAAACATGTTTCCAACTATGTATACACACATTAGAGTAAAATAAATGTGCACGATGTGCGCATGCCGTGCGCGCGTGTGACCGTGTGTGTGATGTCATAAAAAATTAAACACTATATACTATATATGGGCTACCCCAGGGGTCTGTACTTGGCCCTCTCCTTTTTTCCCCTCTACACCGAATCTCTTCAGTGAAAATGGCAGACATACAAGCTCACAACGCTCACGTTGTACGAGCTTGTACAGTTGCTATTTTCGCCAAATGTTCACCTATTATTATGTGATGTCCAGAGTAGTGATGCGAGGGTTCATGTGGTTAATACCATGCTGCTGAATTAATCTGGGTGTTTTTGTAATGGGTCCTTGTTGTTTGTTGTTGGCTATTTCTGTCTTTCAGTGAACAGAGTTGGATGAGATATCTTGTAGCCAAAAGTGACATTTTTGCATTGACAATAGCATTAGAGCAAAGGTCATAGTTTAAACAAGGGTTCTTCCTAGACGGAGCATGCATGCTTGCAAAAAGTGTCATGGCAATCCGCCGCCCATTAGAATTTGATTTATTGATTGATTGAATACTTTATTAGTCGGAAATGTAAACGGCACGAGGTACAGTCGGACATTAAGGCTAAAAGGATAAAACAAAAAAAGTCCTGGGGACTTGTATCCCGTCGTGTGTATTCAATATGGCATAAAAACATAACACAATAATACAGTACATGTCATCAACAAATACAAAACACTATATGTACAAAGGACAAAAGGGAAAAACATTGGCAGTGAATGACACCTCTTTTCTATGGGAAATTGCATTACCTCCCCTTGAGATCTCTTGTACGTATGCAAGTGAAGAATTAAGCCTAAGTGTGGCACTAGAGGAAAAGCCATGGCTTCCCCAAAATCAGTAGGGTTAATCCTTGCTGAATGCATTAAGTTTCATTGTAATATACATTTTGTACACAAGTGTGTACAAATGAATATTTTCGCCCAAGGATGGTGCCAGAGTAAATGGTAATGGTCCACCAAAATCAGTAGAGGGCATCCTCTAGGTAGCATGAATGCGCTCAGTAAATTGCATTGCAATCGGCCAGTTCGATTTTGAGATGTCTTCTGTGTAAGTGAACATTTTAGCCTAATCGTGGCCAAGGCTATTGTCTCACCAAATCCATACGGGGCATCCTTTGGGTACTATGATGGTGCAGGCTAGGGTAAAGTACCTGCCCACCATTATATATTGTATATTATAAGTACTAGACCATACCCGTCGTCGGGTATACTTATGTTCAATGGCTGTGTGCAAATGCAGATCAATTGCTCCAGCCAGGAGAACCGGGCAGAAGAGATTTTGGGGACTCGCTCACAGAACTTTGTAGAATTATAGGAGGATATTGGTGCACAGCAAGTTCTATGGCAATCCAGCCAGTATTCTTTGAGATATCGTGTTTGGGAGTAGAATGTGAGCAAGTGAACATTTGAACATTTAATGGTGGTGCTAGCTAGAGGAAAAGAAGAAAGGCCTTGGGAAGGCCTTGGGGTCACCAAAACCAGTACCTGCCATCCTTTGGATTTCACACAGCTGCACGAAACATTTCATGGCAATTTGGCCAGTAGTTTTCAATTTATGTTGTTTTGGACCTGTGTGTGTGTGTGTGTGTGTGTGTGTGTGTGTGTGTGTGTGTGTGTGTGTGTGTGTGTGTGTGTGTGTGTGTGTGTGTGTGTGTGTGTGTGTGTGTGTGTGTGTGTGTGTGTGTGTGTGTGTGTGTGTGTGTGTGTGTGTGTGTGTGTGTGTGTTCATCATTGCTTGCCCCACACCACAGAACAGGTAAATCTCTGTGATAACCCAGACATCTTTGACAGCTAATACAGCAGATGTTGATGAAGAGTCCAGGGAAGTGTCTGTATTAGAGATGGAATTCACCTTTGACCTCCGCCTAGAGGAAGCCTTTATGACCACGGTCATTAAATACCAACCACTCCTACATACCATCTCAGAGCTAGGTTATAGGTGCTATTATATTTGGCAGCCTGGTTGTTAGACAACTTGGGATGCTCCAAAAGGAGGCAAAAATGCTGGCAAAGTATTAGGCTGTCTCTGCTATAATTGGCAACCGCCATATGTGGTGGAGACGCTGCTACTTATACCCATAGAGTACTGAGTGACATGCTTATTGTATCATGAAGACATATGCCATAGTTGTGTCAATGTAACCTTACTGCACCTATAAAA
>NC_139960.1:24333640-24406140 GCF_963454915.1 Gymnoscopelus microlampas
TTTGCAATTGCATAATTTATTATTGCCTTTCAGTGAACATTACATATACTGTAGGAGTATAACACCTACCGGGGGGTCGGTAGCTGTTTGTGGGTGTGTATATGTAGTATATATGTCTGTTTGTTTGTGTGTACATTTAGTGTCAGTGTGCGTGTGCGTATATGTGTGCGTGCGTACAGTACGTGCTGTGTGTGTAATATGCATCATTTTCTCTTAGTCATTCACCTCAGGGAGAAGAGTTTTCTGCAGGCATAAAAATTTTAGCACCCCTCCCTCTCCCTCCCTTTCTATTCTGTGTCATCTCTCTCTTTCTGTCCCTTTCTCTATTCTTTGTCATCTCTCTCTCTCTCTCTCTCTCTCTCTCTCTCTCTCTCTCTCTCCCTGTCCCTTTCTCTCTTTCTTTCACTCTCTTTTTCTCTCTCTCTCTATTTGTGTCATCTCTCTACCTCTTTGGCCCTCTCTTCCCTTTCTCTTTCCCTGTTCTCTTGTTCTCTGTCTTGGTTTAATATTGAATGACTACCCCCCCCCCAACAACCTCTCTCTCTCTCTATCGCGCGCTCTTTAATTCGCTTCCTCTCTCAACGTTTAAATCAATTGCAATTCAGGAAACATACTGCAGTAATTGGCACAGTGTCATTGTGTCATGGTTACATCACCAGAGCAACAGTACGCAATACAATACCCATCTCAAATTAGACTAAGAGAAAGCAAATGTATGAGTACCCCCCCCCCTCTCTGTCTCTCTTATTGTCTCCCTAGTTCTGTCTGTTCCTCTTCTTTTTCCACCTGTCTCTCTTTCTCTCTCTCCCTCTCTATGTCTCTCTCTGCCGCTTGTCTGTCCGTCTTGGCTTGTCTGTCTCTCTCTCTTTGTCTCTGTTTACTTATCCACCATTCTCTTTGCCAATCATACACAGGATTCTACATTGTATAGCCTGATTTATGCCGAAAAACAGAAGATCTACAAGCTCACAGCGCTTCGCTCACAACAATCTCTCTATATTTGTCTCTGTCCATGTGTGTGTGTCTCCAGTTGGAGGTGTTTTGTGAGGTGATGACCCTGGAGCAGGCAGGTTACGTGATGCTGACCGACTACCTCCAGAACAACTTCAGGGAGCAGCAGCAGCAGTTCATGGGCCAGGTGTTCTCCTCCTACACAGGAGTGGAGGAGGTGCTCACACCCAGTAAGTGTTCATGTCAGGTTTAGAGATATGCATCAGTGTAGATCAGTGGTTCTCAGACTTTCTTTTGGCTCAGGGCACCACTGAATTACATTGTTACTTCATAGCACCTTATACATTTATGTCATATTACGGTATGCAAATTGTGTAAATCCTTCCCCCTAAGATACAGTATGTCATGAGGAAAACTTGAGAGAATATCTGTTTCCATTAGGGCAGGTTGAAAATAATGTTAAACTTGACTTGATTTAAACGTGATATTGATGAATTCCAAATATTGTCAAAGTATTCTGCGGCACCCTAGGGTGCCACGGCACCCACTTTGAGTAGATGCTTCAGAACATTTAGTACATTCAGGCAATAACTTCCTGCCTTTTATTTATCCAGGTAGGTTCTTTGAGCATGAATGCTCTTTTGCAGTCTTACTGTTGTTCCACTGAGAAACTCCACTGTGAGCCTTGCTCAAGGGCCCTTAGGTGATGGGCATTGAGGGGATGGTTCTACACAATGCCACCTGCTGCCTACAACAACAAGATGAGGGCCTTGTCGCTTTGTTGCCTTTTTCTCAAGGTCACCCAAGTCCTGCTTATAAAAACACCAATTTTATTATGCTCTTTGCTTTTAGAAAATAAGACCCAGTGGTGTGTAGGTCTTTTTACATGTCACCGGGCAATTCTCTACTTTGTAGTTTTATTTCTTTCATTTCTCTCAGCAAAGGCAATTTATTTTAGAGACCCTTTTTTAAAATTGAAATCAGATACGCAGAGGCAATTTGCCTCTAATGATGTGGAGACATGTTCCAGTTATTTTAATGTAGATAAATGTTGGGGTCAGTACCTTATGCTTCTAGATGAGTTTCTTTCATGGGACTCTTGTTTCCTACTTTGTCAGGACTGTCGTGTGCGTAATTGACACTTACATGGAAATATGTTACATTATTTGTTACATTGTTTGTTTAGCCTACTTTGCTACTGTAGTTGCTAGTTAATTGTTTTATTGCTTAAGGAGTTACCGTTTTTATTCAGTGTTCATGCTCCCGCGTTTAGTGTCCGGGTCGGTAGAGCTCTCGCCTTTGGACCACAAGGTCATTAGCCTGGGACCAGACGAATCTGCCAGTGCAAAAAAAAGAAATGCCCTCTGCGATTTGGGTCTGGCCCGCTCCATTGTGAATCCATTTCCTGCTCCCAAAGTCTGGGGTGACCAATCAGGGCCCAGTATCCAAATATGGGAGACTGTAATTGGTAGTTAGTTGTAGGTCTAACCAATTGCGTCCGTTCTTTTGATCCCGCCCCTTGGGAAAAAAACATCCTCATAGAAGCACCAGACTCATATCCACGCAGTGATATAGTCTGGCCACACAAGGCTACAAGGTCATGGGTTCGATCCCTGGCACTGCCAACTCATATATGAGTAGCACAGCTTGGGTGCGGCAAGTTGTGCGGTAAGTACTGGGAGCTGATGGTAGGTGGCGGTGTGGCGCCCCACCTCAGAAATCCATCTCCCACATTCTCGTCTGATACCGACAATAAGCTTCTCCGACCTACATACTTACTTACATGCTTCTGTTCCCTACTTCTCCACCACTCTTGTCCTTGTCCTCTTCTCTCTCCTTGTGTGACCTTTGTCTCAGCCTGCAGCTCTGAGCCGGAGAACGTGCAGGCGGACGCCCAGAACGATACGACCATCGTGGTGACGTGGGAGCGCCCCCGCGTGGTGTATGACACCACCATCGACTGGTACACCGTCACCTACCAGACCATGCAGGGATGGTCGCCGCTCAAACTGGAGTACAGGACCGACGGAGACCAGGACGTGGTACAGTAGATCTACAGTATCTATCTGTCTGTCTGTCTGTCTGGCTGTCCGTTCATTCGTTCGTGCAGACCCTTATGGGTCCATTTGGTTCCATTTGAACTCTCTCAGAGTTACACTCTTTCTAGAGGTAAACACTCAGGATTTTGCAGTGTACTAACAGGATCGATCAATCTCTTCAGCCTCGCCCATCCATTTGCGTACATTACATTACATCACAGGCAGCTGCTGATTGATTGATAACAGAGATCAATCCTGATCTCTGATGCGTCACTGAAGGTCACCTCGTGCGTGCGTGCGTGCGTGCGTGCGTGCGTGCGTGCGTGTGTGTGTGTGTGTTTGTACTTTAACCACTTAAGCCCTATGTAATAACTGTGCCACAGTGGAGTGAGTACAGTGAGTGTACAGTGGAACTGCACATCTGCTATATTCGCTAGTACAGCGAATACAACCATTTATCTGTGTGTGTGTGTGTGTGTGTGTGTGTGTGTGTGTGTGTGTGTGTGTGTGTGTGTGTGTGTGTGTGTGTGTGTGTGTGTGACAGTCAAATGAGAGCAAACAAGGGCAATCTAGAGGTGTGAGGTGTGCATAGTTCAATTCAAGCACACAGTAATATAGTTATAGTTCTGAAATATTATTTCGTTTTAATGTCATTTTGATGTTTGATGAAAAATCGGATTTGGGCTGCAGGTCTGAACATAGAGTCAGAGAGAGATGGGGTTTTCAGAACCCTACTTAAAACCCACCTATTCTCTTTGGCTTTTAATTGCACACTCTGTGTTATTGATGCTTTGTTTGTCTCAACCTTGTATAGCACTTTGGTCAGCTTCTGTTGTTTTAAATGTGCTTTATTAATCAAGTTGGATTTTATTTTATATTGATGTTGTATCTCTGTGCAGGGTGCCATCATCTCCAGCCTGCTGTCTAACAGTAGTTATGTAGTCCAGGTGGTGGCTGTTTGCACCAACGGCCTCACAGGACGATGGAGTGACCAGATTATAGTGGACATGCCTCTGGAAGACCCTGGTAACACACATTTGTGAAAATCTTTGACAATGTTGATAATTCCTGACAATTCCGGCCTGTAATGACCTGCCCAAAATAGGGACACCAGGTTGAAAGTGGTTAATTATGTATGTCTGTTGTCTTCAGAGAGTGATTCTGATGTGGAAATGGATTCAGAAGATAACCAGGAGGTGAGAGTGGCATCTGGGCATGACGTGCAAGGCATTTGTGGATCAACGAGCAAACTAGATCTAGAGCAATCTTATCTACCTTGTGAATATGGCTGATTAACATCCTTAGATCCCCACACTCTCTAAAAGCTGAACATCACAAATAATACGTTATTTTGAATCAATTCTGTAGCACAAGAGCAAACAGTCAAGTAGGGCTGAGTACTATTTCTAGCCACTGTACAAAAGAAGCCTATTATTTCGCCAGTGTGCTGATGTATGAAGTGGGTTTAATTATGCCTATTAATTACTGCAATTATCATCGGTTTCTCTCACTGCAGGCAATGTCCAAGACCAAATGGGAGAAGTCAGATATTCTGAACAAGGTTGATGACGTTGCAGAGGACCAGAGCCCAGTGGAGGAGGTTCCACTGGAGCAGACTAAGGTTTACCAGAACCAGCCCATAGCCGGTCAGAACCTGGCCAGAGACCCAGTCAACCAGAACCTCCCAGTCCAGTTCGGTTCCGGCTCTACCCCTAAGACCACCCTCGAGCCTAATACGCGTCTGAATCAGAACACAAAGAAGATGACGCCGGGGAAAAAACGGCTCAAACCAGAGCAGATCGGTTTGGACGAGAACTGGATCGACGAGAACCGGAAGAGCCCGCCGCGCCGACCGTTCTCCGGCGCCACTTCTGACGGTGACAGCGCTGCCATCTGGGTCACCATGGTGTCAGAGCAGCCAGGCTTCCTGTTTCCCTTTGCCCGGCCCACCACCCCGCCGGGAGCCCGTCGGCGAATCACAGAAGAGGCCTCGCTGGCGGCGCTGCCGCAGCAGGTAATCAATCAGTCACACTCATTTTATTTGTGTGTTTAGGTTGAATCCATCCATTCTAAAACAGTTCCTCTGTTCCCATTTTCACTACAACCTGATTCGTTGATTGAGCTATGTGACCCACATTTTTTTTATTTTAACCCTGTTTGTAGTTAGATTAGATTATGCTGATGTTAATATGGCAGGAATCCAGGCTTCCTACTGCAACATGCCTCTGATAAACTTAACGCGTCACATAGGCTACTGTATGATTTTCCCTCTCACAAGATTTGACTTTGATTGTTCAGACTGGCAGCCCAAATCTGATTGTATTTGAGAAACAAATCAGACTTGACTGCAGTCTGAACAAAGAACATAATTCCAGCAGATTCCAACTGAGAATGTTAAATTGCAGCCTCTCCATCAAATGCCCTATTGATCAATAAAGCTCTTGCCTGATTCGTATACTCCACCATCCGCACTGTGTGGTGCTCAATGATCACAGGAGCGTTAGATGTGTCCCATCTCCACCATTCAGGTCAGTGGTCCTGATGAGTCAGACCAGGCCACCGAGAGAGACCTGTTGCCCCCTCAGTCAGACCCCTACACCCCTCCTGTGGAGGACCTGCAGGTTTCTGACCTATACTATGAAGACGTGGTGGGCAGAACTGGGTTTGAAGGCTCCACCACTACTACTGCTGCTGCTGCTGCTGCTGCTGCTGCTGCTGTGCCAGGTTGCTTTTGGCTAAGTCTGTCTGTCTGTCTGTCTGTCTGTCTGTCTGTCTGTCTGTCTGTCTGTCTGTCTGTCTGTCTGTCTGTCTGTCTGTCTGTCTGTCCTGTCTATCATAGGAGGTATATTTTGTTGTCTGTCTTATTATGTATATTTTGTCCCTCAGATGATGATATGGACATGGGGTTGTCCGTATCCAAAGACGGTTCTGTCTCTGTGACCAGACCTCCCCCAGACACCAAAGTTTCCTTCTCCTCTATGGCAAGGGCTACAGCTCCCAGCAACACACTCTCCAGCGTGGCCTACAAAACCTCCGCCCCTACATCCTCCCTCACCAGGATCGTGATACCCACCACGCAGCCCATGTTCAACGGTAGGAGTGAGGAGTCGACACATTTAGTAAAAGGTTCAGTTAAACAAGCACTTAGTTTCACATGTGTGTAGCTGTCTGTGAAACCGGTGAGTTTTTATTTGAATAATTTGTTTTTAAGTTTCATATCCAATCGAATCTACCTCACTGGTGTCAGAACTTTGTTTTCTGCACAATATGCACTTTAGATGTAATTGAAATGAATTGCTTGAACTATAAAGTGTACATACTCTATTTATACTATACTGTAAACACTGCATAAGATAGGCCCCTGTCTCAGACAGGAACCCTGGCATGACTATGAATCCTATGCATTCTGTAATAGGACAGATTTGTGTGAATCATGCATGCATGTTAGTTCAAATTACCGTGCTCTATTTTAGGGTTCATCATGTTGCGTTTTAATCATAAATATTGAATGAATATTACTGTAACATGTCATGTGTGCTACATGCAATCTTCATACATTATTTGCCCCTGTTCTCTTGAACCTAAGCCACTGCATCTGCGCACATTCAAATGTCTGATGAAAACATCATACCTCCAAAAAAAAAGAAGGAACATTTGTCAGGAATAAGAAAAATCATTGATTTATTTTTAAATTATTATACAGTAGTGGTAGTTGTAAGTATACTGTAGCACCAGTATTAACATGTGCTAGGTCATGAAATCTAGCATAATATACATTTTTAAAATATAAACATGGGAAAAATCTTCAGTGGAGTTGCAGTATGAGGTTTTCAGAGAACAGTAGCTAGTGGTGGTGGGTGATGGTTGAATGAGGGCAGGGAGATAGATATGGTGAATGGTTGCTCTTCTGTTCTCCAGCCCGCTGCTCTTAACCACTTAAACCCTGCAGTACTTATTTGACTGGGGTGAGTGGGGTCCCCCAGGGGTCTATACTAGGTCCCCTCCTTTTTCCCTCTACAACAAAACTCTTTGCCGAAAATAGCCAATCTACAAGCTTACAACACGTCGCATTGCGACACGCTGTGAGTGACCATGTAGTTCGTCAAAATTCACTGAGTAGGGATGCTTGGGTGAATTTCTGCTATAATTTGTGTATTAACTGTGGTGTGGTGTTGTTTAAGGGTAATTCTGATAAGATGGGTGGTGGTGATGATGATGATGATGATGATGATGATGATGATGATGATAGTGGTGATCATGAAGTTGTCATGGGGGGTTGATTTAGTGGCTCGCTGGCTTGTTCTCCGAGCTTGTGCTGATTTCTATTGAGGCTATGAACTTCACTTTCAAACTCAACTGAGATATTTTTGGTTCAGTGGATCTGCTTCTACTGCTGTGATTCCTCTGCCTTCATCTGGTCTGTATTCTCTTCTGCGGCTCAAGCCTGCCCTCTGGTGGTTATCTATTTAACAGCTGCCCATTGCTGTTTGACTTGGGGATGCCTCTGTTGCTTTTTCTCTCAAATCACGTGCTTCTCAGAAAGCAACTTGCCAATCCTCACTTCCTCTTTGCATCATTCTCATCTTTTTTTCTGGTGGATGGTTATGGGCATGATGATTCCTCTTTAAAGTTCTAAAGAACTCTCCCTCCATTTTGTTATCATGGATGGATGGATGGATAATGAACCATTTCTACTCTCTTGAAAAGGATATGTTCTTTTATCACATCAGTGAGTGTGATTTGGGACTTACATCTTCTTGCAACACCAATAAACTTAAGATATTACATAACCACTCTATACCGTATACCTGTGTGTCATTTTTAAGTAGTGGATGCGTTGTCACATAAATACAAAGACCCCTCAGAGTTTATATAGTATTTACTTGTGATTCAAAACTTTGCTATGAATTGTCTTCTAGCGAGAAAACCTTCACCCAGGTCTGAGGGAACATCTGTGGATCCCACGGACCGATCCACTGGACCCCTTTCAGAAGAAGGATTCTTGACAGAGGGAATATTAAACAGGGGAATGCCCCAATCTCCCTCTCCGTTTGAAGAATCCGTCAGCAGCCTCCATCCTACTTTAGTCTCCCCTAAAGATGGAATGAGTGATGTTACCGTTCAGCTTCATGACAAGCTCTCAGAAGAACGCTCCACCTCACTGGAACAAGATTTCAATTACTTGACACAACACTCTAATACCCCAAACAAGCTTCCTACTGAGGGTGTGTCGACCAGGCTTGACTCTTCATCGGATGAGGATCTGAGCATCATCTTGGGAAATTCTGGTGCATCAAATACCTCTCTCACTCAAAGTGACAGCAGTGCCCTAAACCGTTCTTCACAAATCTCTCAGAATAGGTTGGATATTTTACGCATAAATGTTCTGCATGAAGAAGATGGAGCTAAAACACATCCTGAGCAGCACTCTCCCACCTCCACTCAGTCTTTTTCCACCTCTACCTTGAATACTTTAAGCCCTTATTTCACCCATTATTCAGGGGAAAGCAGTACAGATGGACAGATGGATAGCAGTGGATCAGGCTCTGGTATGTATAGCAGCAGCCTCAGTCATGATTGGGACAAAGTGTCTTTGCTGACAATCAATGCTGACCGTTACCCTGTGACAAGAAGTGAGATGGATGCAGAAACTAGCAGTGAAACGCAAAGCCTTAGAGGAGGCTATACAGAGAGTGAGCCAGGGGCTGAGTCCAAGAGTGAGACAAGAATTAAGGATGATGAGGTAGCCAGTGACAATGAGACAGGCAGGGACACAACAAAAGGAACAAAGAGAGGAAACAAGATAAACTTTGTTACGGACATTTTGACTGACTTCTGGACAAGAAGTGAGACAGAGGGCGAGTCAAGCGATGAGACTGAGGATGCTCCCTCTAACGATGAAGATGCCCATATAGTTAGAACTGAGGTCACAACCAAAGCGGTTGGCTGGCCGGAGGAATCCAGTGGTTCTGGAGATGATGGAAAAGATGGGACGAGAGATGTTAAAACGCATAACAAGGACCTTCAGTCGTTTGTCAGTCTGAGAGAGAGAAGCGAAGAGAGAGATAGCAAAGGAGATAGGAACGGTAAAGAAAGCCATGTGAGGGTTTCAGCTGATCAAAGACGGGATGGGAACGAAAACGGTAAAGACGACATAGATCAAACCGGAGATAGGGAGGGTCTGCAGGAGGTTATGAAGGAGAGTACGTATAAAGCAGAACTGCATGTCACTGCACATAAGGACAGCAGAGAAGTGGATAGCATTGCAGGTGAATATGGTAATAGTAAAACAAGGTTAAAAGAAGGTCTCAAGGACGTCATGGTTAATGCCACTTCAGAGCCAAATGTGACTCTTGAAGAGTACAGGACAGGAGATGAGAGTGACGAAGAACCTGGAAATATTGAGGGTGTTGAGGAGTCTAACATAAGCAGTGATGATGATGATGATGATGATGATGATGATGATGATGATGATGATGATGATGTTGGCGGTGGTGGTGGCGATGGTGGTGATGAAGGTGTAGTTGGGAAGGGCTTGGAGCGGCCTCCAACAGAGGATGAAGTCTCTGGTGTGGTCCGAACTCCTCTCTCAGAGTCTCGTGGTCCTCTGGTCACGCTGATGCACGGCAACAGATGGTCCATGGAGGATCTGAAGACAGGTATATCTGCCACACTGTGAAGCCAATGCAGCATCTCAGCTTTCTCAACCACTTGAACCCCAGCATCCCTGTTCTGGGGGTAACGTTCACCAAAAATAGCAGATCTACCAGCTCACAATGCGTCATAATGCGACGCGTTGTGAGCTGGTAGATCCGCTATTTTTGGTGAAGAGATTTGGTGTCGAGCAAAAAAAGCTCTCTACCGAGTACAGTTGCAACTCAGGTCCGTTTTACTAAGTTTTACTAAGGTTGAAGTGGTTAAAGCCTAAGGGTGAGAGGATTTCAGATGATTCACTGCAATCTTTTTTGTAGTATCTGGTGAAGATTTTTTTTTTTACAGGAACAATAACTTTATTTGAACATTAAATTGCTTGTTAAGAGGGATGTGTTGCAGTGCAGTAGTTGATGATTATGAGTTAACACACAAACCCACTGATTTATTCACACAATCCCAAATCTCTATTTTATCTCACTCGCTCTCGCTTTCTCTCTTTCTCTGCATCTGCCTCTCTCTATCTGTGTCTCTCCATCTACCACCCCTAGAGGGCAGTAGTAACAGCAGCCATGAGTCAAGGGTGGGTTCGGTTGGACGCGTGGAGAAAGAGAAGAGGACCGTGGTTCCTCTGGCTGTGGTCTCAACTCTCACCATCCTCTGTCTACTGGTACTGGTCGGAATACTCATCTACTGGAGGTACGTGCAGGCACGCACGCACGCACATTCACCCCAAGGCATCCCCAAGACGTGGACTTTTAGTGCTCTCACCTGTAATTCAGCAGCAACCCAGACTATAAGAATGTTTGTGCAACAACAACAAAATTGTACAGAAAAGATATATAATCCTAACTCTCTGTTTCCTAGACTCAATCAATACCAGATAGTCCATTTATTTGGAGTTCAGATTATGCAATTGAAAGTGTAGTTATTGATAATCTGACATGCGTAATTACACTAAGGTCAGCATAAGAGCATTATCAGCTTCTCAAGAAACTAGGATACATTACCAGGTAAACAATGAACCTAGCATAACATTCTGTACATTGAAACTATAAGATGCCAGGTAATCAATGAACCTGGTATCTCGTGGAGTACGCTGATGTCATCATGGAGTACGCTGATGTCATAAATATGATGTCATAGACTGGCCTAGACTCTTTGGGCATGCCTGACACGGAACTCCATATATGGAGAATACAAGGGACACAGACAGACAGATACAGAAATCTCCATATGGCCATAACAGGGACACAGACAGACAGGTACAACAGGTACTCTGGCAACGGGTACAATCGGTATTGCATAACCAAGTAAGGCATGGATTTTCAACTAGCATTTTTCCCAGGGAAAGATGCAAATAGGAAACCTTGTGCAACAGAGTGTTGTGATGTGGAGTGTCACATCTATTGGCTGATGACTTGTGTGTGTGTGTGTGTGTGTGTGTGTGTGTGTGTGTGTGTGTGTGTGTGTGTGTGTGTGTGTGTGTGTGTGTGTGTGTGTGTGTGTGTGTGTGTGTGTGTGTGTGTGTGTGTGTGTGTGTGCCTGTGTGATGTGTGTGTGTGTGTAACAGGAACTGTTTCCAAACAGCCAACTTCTACCCAGAGGACACCATGTCTCCTAAAGTCATCTCTCCTCCGTCTACACCTGTGCTGCTGGCCACAGGTTTTTTTGATTGATTGATTGAATATTTTATTAGGCAAAAAATGTAAAACAACACATTTACATTTAAAATACTTTGTCTAACAGGTCCGTTCATAAAAGTCCTTGCGGACTTGTTTCCAATGAGGGCCTTGGTAACACACATGCACGCACGCACGCACGCACGCACGCACGCACGCACGCACGCACGCACGCACGCACGCACGCACGCACGCACGCACGCACGCACGCACACACACACACACACACACACACACACACACACACACACACACTCACAACGTGTCTCTCGCGTGTTTCAGATGGCCACGAGCCTCTGACAGTCAAACAGTTTGTGAAGCACGTCATGGAGCTCCACAGTACCAACACATTCTCCAAGGAGTTTGAGGTACGTAACACAGTCAAATCCGTCATTTCACCTTTCACAGTTTCACACACCGGATTTTGCTGTGTGGTCTGAGACAAACCAGTCACAGCAGTATAACCAGACCTGACTCCAGTACCTAGTAAAAATGTGTTGTTCATTCATACATTTGTTATTCATACATTTGTAACTCATACAATTACAATTACAGGTTACATTTGTACACTCTCTGAGTTGCATGGGTTTTCAGGGTAGTGTGTTATTTTGCTCCTGTGTACTGTATGTCCAAGTCATGCAAATCCATAGTATCCCATCTGTTACAGCGCCTTAATGCTCTCCATGCCTCAATTAACATCACATGTAGAACTTATCCACAGGAATGGGAGTTGGTTCATTTCATCATATTGCTGCCAGACAGTCATCTCAATATAGGCAGGATGGTTTGTGCAATAAATAGGTAGCGTCATTTAGTGTTTTGCTGTTATTAAAGATTACATTTAGGTAGCTTTTGCATTATTAGACAGTGAGAGAGACAGGAGACTACAGGCAGAGATTTGGAATTGCAAAACTTGTGTTTGAATGTTTATATGAGGTTGTATTTATAACTACACATCTTTAGCAGTTGTTATGGCTTTTTTAACTGTCATGCTAAGTTTGAAAGACGATCTATTTTGAGAATCATATACTGTACTCTGTCTATAAAGAACTTAGGTAGTGGTTTAAAGTGACATTAATTTTGCAATACGGCACCCTAAATAAATCATTTCCACACAAATGTTTCTGCTGCAAATGTTAGAGCAGAGAATCTCCCATGGTGCTCTCTGACATCGGATTGGCATTGAATGCAGCCCTTGGTAGATACACACAAGGTTAATGGGTACTTTATGCTAAAGTTAATTGTATAGCATTAGCATTACAAATAGTCATCTTTTATGCCTGGATCGCAAAATTAGTACCATTTTATCTTTTTAATTTCTTTTAAATTATATAATTTTACCTTTGGTGAAAAATGAAACCCAAGACACATTTTCTATATACATTTCTTTTATTTGGAATAAATGTGCGGGAGACATATATGTTTATTCCCTCTTAGCCCCACATCTCTGTGTGTATCTATAGCCCATGTTTCTGTACCTGCACTGACTCCTCTGTCTGTCTGTCTGTCTGTCTGTCTATCTGTCTGTCTGTCTACCTGTCTGTCTGTCTGTCATCCTTACCTCACCCCCCCTCCTCTCCCACATCATCTCTGTGCTTTCTGCATCCCTACCACCCTCCATTAGATTGTCAAAGATTCTTATGAGGTAAGACACCTAATCCCCTTGGTATTCATGTGCAGTTGCAGAATTGCATTTTCCCTTGTAATTTTTAGTTTTGGGATTAAGAATGTTTTTTTTTCTCTTATAGATCATCAGATATATAGATCATACACAAATTATTATTTTTTGCCAATAATGCTATGCAACCATCAGCAACTGCACTGATCTTGTGTTGTCTTGTCTGTAATATTACAATAGTGTCATCACATCATAATGTCATGAATGTCAGAGCTTGATAAAGTATGTAATGGTTCGGCGTTATGTTAATGTGTTTTTCTTTTGGAGTGAGACTTTTTGAAATGCTTAAACGGTGCTGTCGTTGTCATTGTGTGTGTAGTAGATACTGTTGATTCTATAGTCAGTGGACCTCGCAGCAATGAAAAATCAGTTTTCCCGATTCCTAAACAGTTGACATTTGGGAATGTCATCATGGAATACATAATGCATGACCTATGGCAACATAGATTCTTCATAGATTCCTCACTATCCCTCAGTAAAATCCTTGTCTGTTTTTCATTTATAACTCTGAGAGTTAAAGGACCACAGAACAGAACCCATTTTCAACCTACTGTATGTTCATGTAATTGGTCCTCACCAATGCTAATTATAAATTGACACTATTTCTGTTTCTTGCCCTGTGTTTCAGAGGAGGGCTGTATTTTACTTTTTATTTTTGTTTTTGAGCGGTGTAGCCGCTCCTATAAGTGGGTTTTGGTCCGTCGTGAAAAGACCGTCGTGAAAATGTGTCTTTTGCTGTACTGTGATTGGCTGACTCTATTCACACCCTTTGCTCAGTACTGTGATTGGCTAGCGAGACGCATGATGAGTATATAGAGTGAGTATAGTGTGAGTATATAGAAATTGTGCCATCTTATAATGACCATTTGTGAGGACCAATAAAAAAAAAAGAGAGAAAGGCATCTGTTTGGCTGGAGTAAAAATCCCCAACAAGGTGCTCTTTGGTACAACAAAATATATTTTTGTATAAGGGAAGAAACCAAGGCACTCAAAGCCTTTAATAGTCAAGGCACTCTTGTGGAAAAAATAAAAAGCCCTTATAGTCCATGAGCCAGAGCCCCAAAATTGAGCAATGATTATCGAAAGAGTGGGCAAAACCATACCTATATTAAATTGTTTATAGGGTCAATATAAGTAAATAAATATATGATAACCTTTCCACAGGAGCAGCTTTTTCATATTTATCACACATTTTGTTATTTTCCCCATACGTACATGACAGGTGAAAAAATGACAAAATTAAAAAAAATAGTTATCATAATGAAACTTCCCCAGTTGATTACTTACATGAAGACAATGATTTATCGTATTACAAGTTTTCTGAAATTGTATATTTAAATATGCAAATTAGGTATTTTAGTCCATGAGCCAGAGCCCCAAAATTGAGCCAGATATTGAATATTCCCTCGTTAAAAACCTTTGACTCGAACATCTTAACAAAATTAAATAAGAATGTTGACTCTGGCTTTGTCCAATGTTCCAATGTTGATTCTGGAAAGTTATGCAAATTTGGGCATATTTTCCTAATGCCTCATTTGCATATTTAAATATACAATTTCAGAAAACTTGTAATACGATAAATCATTGTCTTCATGTAAGTAATCAACTGGGAAAGTTTCATTATGATAACTATTTTTCAAATTTTGTCATTTTTTCACCTGTCATGTACGTATGGGGAAAATAACAAAACGTGTGATAAATATGAAAAAGCTGCTCCTGTGGAAAGGCTATCATATATTTATTTACTTATATTGACCCTATAAACAATTTAATATAGGTATGGTTTTGCCCACTCTTTCGATAATGAAATCTTGTCTGGCTCATGGACTATTAATAGTCTGGCTAATGCATGGCAAGAATGAAAAAGAAAAAGAAGAAAAAGGGTGACTAAAAGTGCTAAAATACTAACCCTGATGAAGGCATTGTTTCCGCAACACGTAGGTGCATTTTTCTATTCTTGCCATGTATCAGCCAGACTATTGAAGGCTTTTGAATTTTTCCACAAGAGTGCCTTGGTCTCTTCCCTTTTTTTGCAAATCAATTATGAAGATATGGTTAAAAATGGTTGAAGTGCTCCTTTAAATGAACAGAGAAGGATTCTACTGTGTTGTTACTTGCCGCCTCTGATAGGACATGTCTGAGCCAGCTGTTGGAGGTTATACACCAGGGGACATGGGAGAGGGGAGAAGCCCAGGACCTCCTGGGCCTCCAGTTTCTTGTAAAACACGCCGGTGGCTGATGGATGTCGCTGTCTTGTGTTTCAGGAGGTGCAGGCATGCACTGTGGACATGGGCATTACGACAGACTGCTCCAACCACCTCGACAACAAGAGCAAGAACCGATACATCAACATATTGGCCTGTAGGTGGACCTTTTATACATGTACAATCATGGCTTCATTTAGACAGGAGAGTACAGAGACAGAATTGAACGAGCTGGGATGTTGAGATTATGTGGTCAACACACAGGTCAGCTACCGGCATGTCCCAAGTAAACACTTCAATATCTATTGGGGGAAAAAAGAAAGAAAAGGCTTTCACATTTTAATTCCAAAATCTGGTTTATTTATTTAAAAAAATATTACATTTTAATTACGTTTTTGAATTATTACTCCTGCATGTGAAAACCTTTTGGTTTGTATTGCGAGTCAGCAAACCACATAATTATTAGCTTTTAATTAACATCTCATGAGCTGATATTATTGTATTGAACACTTATGTTTTAGTTTAAAATGTATTACTCCTTTTTATTCTTGTGTACTGTACTGTATTGTATTGTACTGTACTAATATTATTATTATTATCATTATTAATAATGAACTTTTGTGGTTATTGTTTCATGCAGATGACCACAGTCGCGTGAAGCTTTGTGACAGTCTGGACAGAGACGGAAACACTGCAGACTACATCAACGCCAACTTTGTTGATGTAATTAATATGTTGTTTTTTGGAAACCAAATGTGGAGTGTCATCCATCGTAGCTCAATACAGACACATGTAGAAGGTTGATTGTCACCCTGACTGGCTGGCTTCCACCCTCGCTTTGGGAACGAGAGTATGTTTGTTTAAAACATTTTTTTTGTGATATTATCAAACATATATGAATAACTAGAGAGGGGGATATCAACCCTCAGCACATTGAACCCTACTGTCTTTCTCAGGGACACAGCTGAGGGTCGAACCGGTGACCTTACGATATCCAGACAGTCTCTATCCACTCTGCTTTGGCTATAATCAATAGACTATTTAAGTCTATGAGTTTGAGTTACAAATGGATAATTAGATTTGACTGTGTATACAGTTATACAGACTTGCCAAATGACTGGTTTATTGAGTGTCTATCTTTTACTCCCCTGCTCCGGTTAGGGTTATGAGCGTCCAAAGGCCTACATCGCTGCTCAGGGTCCCCTGAAGGCTGGCAGAGAGGACTTCTGGAGGATGGTCTGGCAGCAGAATGTTGGAGTCATCATCATGATCACTAACCTCAAGGAGAAAGGCAGGGTAGGAAAATACTTCTATAGGGCCCTACCAATATAAAGTACAGTATACATGGTATCAGCCAAAATACGATCAGGTAGTAGAGTTGACCGTTTCCATCTACTGCTGTTATGTTGTTTCAGACCAAATGTGACCAGTACTGGCCAGAAGAAAACCAGGAGGACTATGGTCCATACCAGGTGACACTTAAAAGCACCAAGACCCTGGCCTACTACACACTGAGGACTTTTACTGTCCGAGACATCAGCAATAAGGTACCACCTACTGTATAGTACACAATACTGTACACATCTCAGTCCAGTTTAGTCTAGTCTAGTCTAGTCTAGTCTAGTCTAGTCTAGTCTAGTCTAGTCTAGTTTAGTTTAGTTTAGTTTAGTTTAGTTTAGTTTAGTTTAGTTTAGTTTAGTTTAGTTTAGTTTAGTTTAGTTTAGTTTAGTTTAGTTTAGTTTAGTCTAGTCTAGTTTAGTTTAGTTTAGTTCTCAAGAGACATGCATGCATGATTCTTTGTGCATGTTTTGTTTCTCTCACACACACTGATGTCCTGTCCTGATCGCCTGGTTCCTTCCAGGTGTGTCAGAAGCGTGTGGAGCGTCCAGTGGTCCAGTACCACTACACCCAGTGGCCAGACATGGGCGTTCCGGAGTACACCCTGCCTGTCCTGTCATTCATCAAGACGTCCTCCCGGGCCAGAACACAAGACACAGGACCTGTACTGGTCCACTGCAGGTACACACCACAGAACACAGAACATGTACTAGTCCACTATAGGACAGGTGCAGACTGTGTCTGTGTATCTATCCTGAGTGTACATTTGTTTGTACTTTAACCACTTAAGCCCTATGTAATAGCTGTGTTACACAGTGGAGTACAGCGAGTGTACAGTGGAACTGCACATCTGCTATATTCGCTAGTGCAGCGAATACAACAAGTTATCTGTGTGTGTGTGTGTGTGTGTGTGTGTGTGTGTGTGTGTGTGTGTGTGTGTGTGTGTGTGTGTGTGTGTGTGTGTGTGTGTGTGTGTGTGTGTGTGTGTGTGTGTGTGTGTGCGTGCGTGCGTGCGTGCGTGCGTGCGTGCGTGTGCAGTGCTGGTGTGGGGAGGACAGGTACCTACATAGTGGTAGACAGCATGCTGCAACAGATCCAGGACCAGGGGATGGTCAATGTTCTGGGCTTCCTCAAACACGTCAGAACACAGAGGAACTACCTGGTACAGACTGAGGTAATTGCACGCATGCACGCACACATGCGCATTTACACTCAGAAGACCAGCATGTTTTCCTCAATGCTGTAATCAAGTAAAGGCTCTCTCTCTCTTTCTCTCTAGGAGCAGTATGTGTTCATTCATGATGCTCTGGTGGAGGCCATCCTGAGCAGGGAGACCTCAGTGACCTCTGACTTCCTCCACTCCTATGTGTCTGACCTCCTGACCCCTGGGGCCTCAGGCAGAACACGTATGGACAAACAGTTCAAGGTCAGAGATGGCTCTGGCTTTGTCTTTGTGTGTTTGAATTATGACATCATTCGACATCCCATGCTGGAAAAGTAAAATACAGTAAAATGAATTTCACGTAATATATTGATGCTTTTTTTTAAATGTTTTGAGTATATCATATAATCGTATATTCCATTGACATGGAATATACGATTGCTTTGTGAGGATCTCTTTAGTATTTCAATCTTTTTGTGAGAGAGACAGAAGGAAGGTTGTGAGATGTTGATGATGAAGGCATGGCATTTTCAGGATTTGATCCAACTAGTCCAGCTAATACGATATTTATGCTCCACCATACGATGGCGTCACGTGCCAAACATAGCCAATCTACAAGCTCGTTGTGAGCTTGTAGATTCAGCGCACAACAACACCCGTTGTACAACAACGTATAAATCATGCTCAGATGTCCATGAAGGTGTGCAGTCGTGACCTGACCAGTGACGGACAGAGAGGACATGGTTTATTAAACCAGTGGTTCTCAAAGTGGGGGGGGGGGGGATTCGAGGGCATCCCCAGCTAAATTTGTTAATACACCATCCCAATCATTTTAACCACTTTAACCATATTTTATACCTTGTACAGTATATGTAGCTTGTACATCTGATATTTCTTACTTGAATAATTTTGAATTTTTAAACTTGGGGGTCCCTTGCACAAAACATTTTCAGATAGGGGGTCCGTGGCCAAATACATATCAATTTGGGGGGTCCTTGACATGAAAAGTTTGAGAACCACCGTATTAAACAGTGGATTCCGTATGACGGCCTATTGGTTATGTTGCAGCTGATCAGCCAGCGTCAGGCCAAACATGCAGACTACAGCACCGCCCTGACAGAGGGAAACGCCGAGAAAAACAGAGCCAGGGCCCTGATGCCTGGTGAGGAACACACACACACACACGCACGCATGCGCGCGCACACGCGCACACACGCACAAACATAATACCCCCCACACACACACACACACACACACACAGTTCACTATTTCTGAGTCCTTTGTGTTGATTCATCCATTTGAGTCTCGTCTAACTCTTGAGTTACAAATGGATCTGTTAATATTAATAATTAATATTACTGTACATATACTAACATGATGTGCCTCTTTACTGTACCGTTTGTGTGTGTGTGCGTGTAGTGGAAAGGTCCAGAGTGTGTTTGTCTTCAGTTGGACAAGACTCCACAGACTACATCAACGCATCCTACGTCATGGTGAGTTGACACTCACCAAGGGGGAGCAGGGCTGCTGTGGATTGGTTCAGAAGATATTTGACGTGTAATACTGGTTGTCTTTTCAGGGCTACCGTCTGAGTAAAGAGTTCATCCTGACCCAGACTCCTCTGAGCAGCACTGTCCCTGACTTCTGGAGAATGGTGTGGGAACACAGCACACACACCATTGTCTGTCTGCCCGATGCATGCAGTCCGGTAGGAGACACGCACACACGTACGCACGCACACACAATAATATTTCTGGATACAAAATGTCACTTTAGCTGTGTTTCTGATTCCTTCAGAGTGAAGGGGACGAGTCCAGTGCCTACTGGCCTACTAAGGACCAGCCAATCAGCTTTCAGGGATTCACTGTGTCATTCTCAAAGGAGGAGCATGTCTGTCTGTCCAATGACGAGAGACTGCTGGTGCAGGACTTTATACTGGAGTCTCCACAGGTGACTCACGCATACACACACGCACACACAAAACATGTTGCTCCTCCTAATATTCATTATAATGGGATGCTCACACATGCGCTTCAGATGCGCGGTGACCTAGAAGACAATGCAGAGACAATGTAATGCACGCCTCAATTTCCCATGCTGTCTTGCGTGATGTGGGAAGTGGTGTAGTGCAGTGGTTGGCTCACTGAAGGAAAACTACAAACGAAATGGCTGCCAAGTGGGGTCAACCCACGGCGCTTCTTTCCTATTGGTTAGCGCCTCGATCAACGTTCACCAAGGTCGAACTCGCATTCGTTGGACTTCACACGCTTCACAAAGCCGTCAACACGCTCCAATGGGATTCTCCATCCCTTCTCTCTGATGGAATGGAAGTTCTGACACGTCTGAAGCGCATGTGTAAACGGGCCCTCACACTTCAGCTTACTCTCTCTCTGCTCTTGTCTCTCTCTCTGTCCACTCAGAATGACTATGTGTTAGAGGTGCGTCAGTACAGCGCCCCCTGTTGGCCCAACCCAGACAGTCCCATCAGGAACAGCTTTGAGTTGGTCAACACGGTCAGAGAGCACAGCAGACTCACAGACTCGCCCACGGTGGTCCATGACCCGTAAGTACATCAACAACACACCGGAATCCAACGCAGCCATTATTCAGCTGCAGCTGCATTGCTTACTAGCCATGATATAAACACTTTCTGTGGACACAGCCCCAGACAAGAGTAAGAGCAGTCAGCAATAGAAGAATATCGTCGTTCCATATTCTAACTTTTTGTGTTTTTTCCTAAATGAGTGCCCTATTTGATCAAAAGTAGCAGATCCACAAGCTCGAAACGCGGGTTTGAGCTTCTAGATCTGCTAGTTTTGTTACCTTTGAATTAGAATCCTGAAAAGTAACAGTTTTGGACATAATGAGGTTTCTCCCCGACAGAGACGATATATCAGTATCAGCACGTACAATTTTCATGTGTGTGTGTGTGTGTGTGTGTGTGTGTGTGTGTGTGTGTGTGTGTGCGTGCGTGCGTGCGTGTGTGCGTGCGTGCTGTGGCAGGTTGGGAGGCAGCATGGCGGGCCTGTTCTGTGCGCTCAGCACTCTGTCCAGCCAGCTAGAGGAGGACGGGGAGGTGGACGTTTACCAGGTGGCCCGTATGACTAACCTCATGAGACCCGGGGTCTTTAATGACGTGGTAGGTGGACCACTGTACCACATTAACCCATTGAGACCGGGAACGCATCTGTTGTCATTTTAGATTTTTAGTTATAACCATTATTTTATACTTTTGGCTATTCAAAAATAGCAGATACATGAGCTCATCTGCTATTTTTGAAAAATCTTGAACATTTTAATACAATTCTTTGAATACATATATTATTTTGAAACAACATTTTTAACTCAAATCTTTGCTTCTGGAGGAAAAATATAAAAAAAAAAAAAATTACAAATGTATATTTGAATTTTTGCACAAATGTTCTCGATTTATTAGCAGATCTACAAGCTCATAGCGCGGCACTCGGTGCTGTGCTATGAGCTTGTATATCTGCTATTTTTGAATAACCAAAGTATAAAATAATGGTTAAAGTTAAAATCTAAAATGACAATGCTTTCCCGCCCGGTCTTAATGGATTAATAGACACACACCTGCATACATGTATACATCATGTTTACACTCTGACACGGAGGAAAACATGTAAACCATGTGTTTGACTGTTTGTCACAGTTATAAGTAACTCGGAAAGTTTTAATCCAATTTGAATATTGTTTATTTCTCAAATTGGTCTTTTTGTTTGTTTGATTGGCTGATTGATTGCACTTCCCAACATACAAGGTCAAGGTCATAGTGCAAGGTCAAAGTTTAGCCTACAGTATATTGGTAAACATAACGGGAGCAGCATCTCTGCATCCAATTTCTAGTGTTGTCATTGTTAGTGCCCAGTGCACGGCGATGTTATTCATTCCAGTGGTTCTCAAAGTGGAGAAGTTGATAGTTAGGAATCAAATGGACCTTATGGATTTGTGACTCCGAGAGTGTACAAATGGAACCAAATGGACCATTTGTTTCCATTTGTTCACTGTCTCAGAGTTATGAGGGTCCGTGGCCTAATGCATATCAAACTGGGGGTCCTTGAAACGGTGACCTTGTTGTGTAACCGGAGGCTGTGCATGTCCTTCCAGGACCAGTACCAGTACCTGTACCATGCCGTGTTGAGTCTGGTGAGCAGCCAGGAAGACCAGAAAGCTCTGCAGTCTGCTGAGACCAACGGCTCTGTTCCACTGGGACAGACCAACATCGCTGAGAGCCTCGAGTCCCTCATGTAGAGACTGTGATGCCTGATTTTTACTTGGTTGTCGCACCGAAAATGGCCGCTCAACAAGCTCATAATGTGCTGTGATGCGCCACATTTTGAGGTGAAGGTGTGTTCCAAATCAGGCTAAATGGAACACACGTTGAGAATAGCAAACGAGCAGACAAACGTAGACACGAGACACAGTACATGTATACACACACACTGCAGACACGCACGCACGCACGCACGCACGCACGCACGCACGCACGCACGCACGCACGCACGCACGCACGCACGCACGCACGCACGCACGCACACACACACACACACACACACACACACACACACACACACACACACATGCTCACAGTTACATGCAAACACGACACAGTACACACATGTACTTACACACATATACATACATAGGTTCATTTCAAGGGCACCAAGCCTTGAGTGCAGTGTGTCAGTCACTCATAGAAACACGCACGCACGCACGCACGCACGCACGCACGCACGCACGCACGCACGCACGCACGCACGCACGCACGCACACACACACACACACACACACACACACACACACACACACACACACACACACACCCTGTCATTGTGCTTGGCTACTAGGAAGTTATTTCCTGAAGTGAGGGAAGGCATTAAGGTCTTTCCAATGAAAAACCTACTCTTTTCCACCTTGGTTTTAGTCATTGCTAGACAGCATGGAGCCAGTTGTAGTGGGACCAAATGCTATTCAACAACAATAGCAATTACATAATAGTACATATTAGTTATAAAAGTCTGTAAGATCAAACCATACTTACAATAAGCTGCTTCATGAGTGCACCCATACCCAAAATAATGTAGTGTTATTATATATTATTATTGCTTGAGCAAGATTTTGCTTAACCCAGTCTGGCTTTAGTTCTCTGAGAATTGTCCAGTTTCATAGTCATCCCCTTGCCTGCCAGTGATTTCCATTGTCCAATGAAAATGGTGGATGAATATCTAGTCAGTTATTTTTGTGGATGGCCTTTAAGATAACAGGGCTTTTATAACATCTTTGTTTAGTTTTACAGTGCCCTGTGTGCATCTCTATGCAAACTTATTTTGATGTGCAAAATGCACAGGTTTTAAAAGGCCTTAACAGACTGTCCATATAGAAAATGTTTGTTCTATGGATTCAACAGCTGTTTGGACCTCAGCGTATGTTCCTTATGAAGGGTAATTCATATAACAACAAAGGTCATTATAGTGGAACTCTGAGGTTATCACGTCATTTTAACACACATGTAAATACAAACAAGGAGGATTGTAAAAATGCTGTTTTTCCAATTAAATTTTGTTCATATTAAGTGTACAGTTGGACCTTGTAACAGCTGGCTCCATGGTATCTGCAGCCCTGTGCCTTTTGTAATTCATGCTCTTGTACTTTAAACCTGTTTTGATACAATGGTTGTGTGACTAATATGCCAAAATAATGATCTGTTCTTTATATATTTTCTAACTGGTGACCACTGTCTTGTCATGGTTGTTTTTGTCTGGGTTTGTATTTAACCACTCCTGTTTGTATGGTAAAGGGAAAGATATCATTAAATTAATTATTTTTTTAAAGGTGTAATCTGTAATTGAAAAAAGTACAAGTTCAGCAATATTCAGCCTATATACTACAGTATGTTGATGTTACATAGCCTACTTGGGGAAGTGTGCACCTCGGCCCAAATTGTAGGTGTAATATTTTATTTAAAGAAATACAAATTTAAATAGTTTTAGTTATATGTCAAGATATTTTTTTTTATTTGCTGAACCTCTCGGTTCTTCTAAAGATATTGATTGGCTGTCAATCTGTACAATACATCATGACGAATCAAAATGTGTTGTGGCACTGGGTGGGTTTGTGTCAATAATCTAGCTTCATAACACAGGTGCTCTCATCAGAAATTTTGTTGAGTGTTTGTCAACACGTCTTTAGAAAGCCAAATGAAAATAAATAAACTACAGTCATAACTGATTGTAATGTGAAGAAAGAAACCCTTGAGGAACCAGTTACTCTGTTACTATGTTATGAAATTGAGATATTACCAATTGATGAATTAACTGCCTGTGTTTGGTTTAAATGCTTTCAAATTAATATTACGGTAAATTAAGGATTTTATGCCATTATTATGCTTTATTGCATTCACTTCAATTAGTAGGTGGTTTGTGTGCGTGGCATCTGGCATTAATACATTAAGTTAACTTTTAGGCCTGTGTGTTTTTAAAAAATGATGCAGTTTATATCGTCCACATGATGTGCCTTCTCGACACTTCAGCTGTTTTCTTAATGACAGTGGATGCAGCAGAGATAATCATAGGCTATAGGTTCAAAATTGCTGAACATGTTCTTTAATGACAAGCCAATAACTGAGAATGAATTATTACTACTGAAATGTTATGATGTTGCCTTTTGCAAAGTTGTCAGGCAACATAGGCCTATTGCAATTGAACTGTTGACGCCTTGATGCATTTTTACAAGCATCAACTCTCCCTTTTTCATCCTGATCGGTGTGCTGCTCATTTTAGTTGTAGCAGTCAGATCACTCAATTAAGAGAATAAAGGTCTAGTTGTTACATTGTTGATTGTGAGGGAGGTCTGTTATAGACAGAAATTACTGTTACTGTAACTTTATGTAAATAGCCCTTAATAAATTAAAAGGCCAAATTGTATTTATAGCTCTACAGTATATATTTTCTATTTTACTATGAAGTTGGTTTTGGATTAAATTTGATATAATTTTAGCAGAGGATATTGTATGGATCATGTTTAAAGTAATCCTGGAATGTTTTTTTTCTCTTTATGATCAAAATAGCAACCTTTTCTAGTGCCACAAATGGGCACATAATGTATATAGACATGGGTTGAAATGAGACCTGGTTCAAACTTTTATGGTTAAAGCTGGCATTTGTGTGTGTGCGTGCGTCCGTGCGATTTCACTGGATTTTTGATATATGCTTCAGTTGATTGTTTAAAGGCATCAAGGTAAAGGTTGGATTGTTGGTTATAAGTGGGGGATGTTTTAATGAGTTTGGCAGAGGACAGGATCGCCTTGTAGAGTACAGTGGGTGCTGTTACTATGACAGAGGCATTATACTCCTGCTCTAGTCTTTGATTAAACACCTCCATATGAAGAAGACCCAGGAAGCCAAGTCTGCCAGGGGAATGAAAAGGCCGTAATAAAGAGGACCCCTTATAATAGGAGCTGTAACTGATGTTCAGATTTGGTTTGCAAATAGCCCTTTTAACAGAAAGCTAGGTAGCACTTTACAATAATGACCCGTTATAAAGCATTTATAAACGTTTATAAGTAGTTTGTAGACTATTAACAAATCATTAACAACCTGTTTGTTGACATTCGTAAATGATTACTAAAACCTTTATAACTACAGTTACAAATCATTTGTAAAGTATTAGTAAGTAGTGAACTATTCATGAATAAGCCATTTATATACATCTGTAAAAGATTATTAAATCATTTGTAACGACCCATTCTAAAGCATTTATAAACGTTTATAAGCAGTTTGTAGACTATTAACAAATCATTAACAACCTGTTTATTGACATTCGTAAATGATTACTAAAACCTTTATAACTACGGTTACAAATCATCTATAAAGGTATTAGTAACTATTCATGAATAAGCCATGTATAATACATCTGTAAATGATTATTAAATCATTTGTAACTGATGTTACATAATATATACAAGCTATTGGTAGCTTGTTCATGTTTAACATATGCTTTGTTAAACATTCCTAAAGTATCTATAAATCCTTAGTACATGTTATTATGTGCCCTATAGTAAAGTGAAGACAGTTCATCATTTACAACTGTCTGTTAATGTGTTTGTTCATGTTTAACATGCTTTGTAAAACATTCCTAAAATATCTATAAATCCTTTGTACATGTTATTATGTGCCCTACAGTAAAGTGAAGACAGTTCATCATTTATGACTGTCTGTTAATGTGGACTTTCGTTTCGGTGGTGACCAACTTTCGTTTCGGTAGTTTGATTACAAAATGTAAGTTGTGTAAAAAATAATCTGACTATACTAAGTTGTTATTTGTTTGTTTAAGTCAGGCTATACTCTACTCAGAGTCATAAGTTTACAAAATGTACTAAAGTACAGTGAACGTCTGTGCGGTTTGTCTTCATCACTGAAAATAACGTACATGTAAACTGATGTCATGTGCAGTTGGGGTGAAGAAACACAACCATTTCACTCCTAATAATACCTATTTGATTTGACATCCTGACTTGCTGCTGTAGCTGAGGCTTGAACCTGTTACCTGCAGCTCACTAGTCAGTGACTCTATCCATTCACCTACAGCTGTTTCCTTGGAATCTGCGGTTCTGAAACCTTTTGTTGTCAACCCCTCAAATTGACATGTATTTGGGCAGTGGACCCCAATGTGAAAAGATGTAGTGTCAGGGCCCCCCATGAAAAAGATTTATATTTATGCTGTAACACATTATTTTAAAGTTATTTGTCTTGTTTGTTGTTCAAGTCAAAGCACCAGGAAGGCTGTACTTGTCAGCCATCTGTTAGCTCAATGGGTTGAGACGCAGTATTCATGATCCAGAGGCCATGAGTTCAAATCCCATTGATGTCTTTCCTATGATTCTTTCCTTTGCAGACTGGCTTCCAGAAGATCAACTGAAAACTACCAGGAAGGCTATATTTGTCATCCAACTGTTAGCTCAATGGGTTGAGACGCAGTATACATGAGCCAGAGGCCATGAGTTCAAATCCCATTGATGTCTTTCCTATGATTCTTTCCTTTGCAGACTGGCTTCCAGAAGATCAACTGAAAACTACCAGGAAGGCTGTACTTGTCAGCCATCTGTTAGCTCAATGGGTTGAGACGCAGTATTCATGATCCAGAGGCCATGAGTTCAAATCCCATTGATGTCTTTCCTATGATTCTTTCCTTTGCAGACTGGCTTCCAGAAGATCAACTGAAAACTACCAGGAAGGCTGTACTTGTCAGCCATCTGTTAGCACAATGGGTTGAGACGCAGTATTCATGATCCAGAGGCCATGAGTTCAAATCCCATTGATGTCTTTCCTATGATTCTTTCCTTTGCAGACTGGCTTCCAGAAGATCAACTTAAAACCACCAGAAAACCTGTAACTCTCAGCCAACAGCATAGCTCAACTGGTAGAGCGTCTGTCCAATAACATGACTTGACTTGAGTGGGTTCGATTCCCACTCGAGTCAAGTGTCCCCGGTAACTTGGGGCAACGGATAAATTGACTGAAATCCTTAGTGATGCTTCCCTTTGCAGACTAACTTCTAGAAAAACAAGTTAAAACCACCAGGAAACCTGTAACTCTCAGCCTACAGCATAGCTCAACTGGTAGAGCGTCTGTCCAATAACATGACTTGACTTGACTTGAGTGGGTTCGATTCCCACTTGAGTCAAGTGTCCCCGGTATCTTGGGGCAACGGATAAATTGACTGATATCCTTAGTGATGCTTCCCTTTGCAGACTAACTTCTAGAAAACTTCTAGACTTGACGTTAATGGGAATCGAACCCAGGACCGCTCGGTCCTGGGTTGTACTAGATTTGAACCAGCACACTCCTACAAGTTATTCTACGGATATCAGTCAATTTATCCGCTGCCCCAATTTACCGGGGACTTGACGTTAGTGGAAATCGAACCCAGGACCGCTTGGTCCTGGGTTGAACTGGATTTGAACCAGCACACTCCTACAAGTTATTCTACGGATATCAGTCAATTTATCCGTTGCCCCAAGTTACCGGGGACACTTGCCTCGAGTGGGAATCGAACCCACTCAAGTCAAGTCAAGTCATGTTATTGGACAGACGCTCTACCAGTTGAGCTAAGCTGTTGGCTGAGAGTTACAGGTTTCCTGGTGGTTTTAACTTGTTTTTCTAGAAGTTATTCTGCAAAGGGAAGCATCACGAAGAATATCAGTCAATTTATCCGTTGCCCCAAGTTACCGGGGACACATGACTCGGAGTGGGAATCGAACCCACTCAAGTCAAGTCAAGTCATGTTATTGGACAGACGCTCTACCAGTTGAGCTAAGCTGTTGGCTGAGAGTTACAGGTTTCCTGGTGGTTTTAACTTGTTTTTCTAGAAGTTATTCTGCAAAGGGAAGCATCACGAAGAATATCAGTCAATTTATCCGTTGCCCCAAGTTACCGGGGACACATGACTCGGAGTGGGAATCGAACCCACTCAAGTCAAGTCAAGTCATGTTATTGGACAGACGCTCTACCAGTTGAGCTAAGCTGTTGGCTGAGAGTTACAGGTTTCCTGGTGGTTTTAACTTGTTTTTCTAGAAGTTAGTCTGCAAAGGAAAGCATCACAGTAAAGACACCAGTGGGATTTGAACTCATGGCCTCTGGATCATGTATACTGCGTGTCAACCCATTGAGCTAACAGATGGCTGACAAGTACAGCCTTCCTGGTAGTTTGCAGTTGATCTTCTGGAAGCCAGTCTGCAAAGGAAAGAATCATAGGAAAGACATCAATGGGATTTGAACTCATGGCCTCTGGATCATGAATACTGCGTCTCAACCCACTGAGCTAACAGATGGCTGACAAGTACAGCCTTCCTGGTAGTTTTCAGTTGATCTTCTGGAAGCCAGTCTGCAAAGGAAAGAATCATAGGAAAGACATCAATGGGATTTGAACTCAAGGCCTCTGGATCATGTATACTGCGTCTCAACCCATTGAGCTAACAGTTGGATGACAAATATAGCCTTCCTGGTAGTTTTCAGTTGATCTTCTGGAAGCCAGTCTGCAAAGGAAAGAATCATAGGAAAGACATCAATGGGATTTGAACTCATGGCCTCTGGATCATGAATACTGCGTCTCAACCCATTGAGCTAACAGATGGCTGACAAGTACAGCCTTCCTGGTGCTTTGACTTGAACAACAAACAAGACAAATAACTTTAAAAAAAAATGTGTTACAGCATAAATATAAATCTTTTTCATGGGGGGCCCTGACACTACATCTTTTCACATTGGGGTCCACTGCCCAAATACATGTCAATTTGAGGGGTTGACAACAAAACGTTTCAGAACCACAGATTCCAAGGAAACAGCTGTAGGTGAATGGATAGAGTCACTGACTAGTGAGCCGCAGGTAACAGGTTCAAGCCTCAGCTACAGCAGCAAGTCAGGATGTCAAATCAAATAGGTATTATTAGGAGTGAAATGGTTGTGTTTCTTCACCCCAACTGCACATGACATCAGTTTACATGTACGTTATTTTCAGTGATGAAGACGAACCGCACAGAAGTTCACTGTACTTTAGTACATTTTGTAAACTTATGACTCTGAGTAGAGTATAGCCTGACTTAAACAAACAAATAACAACAACAAGTACAGTCAGATTATTTTTTACACAACTTACATTTTGTAATCAAACTACCGAAACGAAAGTTGGTCACCACCGAAACGAAAGTTAAATCCGAAATAATCACTAAGTGTGGAGGCCAAAATCGTCCCCCCAAAAACCTGTTAGGAGTACGTTTCAGGCAATTTAGAGTTGATTGGTAGTACTTTGTAGTGACTGTTTTGGTCCCTAACACCACAAATGGTTTACATACTCTTTACGAATGTCTTACGCATCATTTGCTTAACATGAATGATAATTCTAGTAATTGTTTGGTGTCTGCATTCATGAAAGCCAGGTAGTTTGCAACAGGTAAGGAGAAAGTCCACATTAACAGACAGTCATAAATGATGAACTGTCTTCACTTTACTGTAGGGCACATAATAACATGTACAAAGGATTTATAGATATTTTAGGAATGTTTTACAAAGCATGTTAAACATGAACAAACACATTAACAGACAGTTGTAAATGATGAACTGTCTTCACTTTACTATAGGGCACATAATAACATGTACTAAGGATTTATAGATACTTTAGGAATGTTTAACAAAGCATATGTTAAACATGAACAAGCTACCAATAGCTTGTATATATTATGTAACATCAGTTACAAATGATTTAATAATCATTTACAGATGTATTATACATGGCTTATTCATGAATAGTTACTAATACCTTTATAGATGATTTGTAACCGTAGTTATAAAGGTTTTAGTAATCATTTACAAATGTCAATAAACAGGTTGTTAATGATTTGTTAATAGTCTACAAACTGCTTATAAACGTTTATAAATGCTTTAGAATGGGTCGTTACAAATGATTTAATAATCTTTTACAGATGTATATAAATGGCTTATTCATGAATAGTTCACTACTTACTAATACTTTACTTTAATATATTTTTTTACAGCCTTCAGAGTTTTCATTGTCATGATGGTCTTTTTGATATTTATATTATTTGAGCTTTCTCTTGCACAAACATCACAAACATCATGTGTCAGTGTCTGCACATAAACGATGTTAACTTGGACCACGGTGATCAGTGTATGCGCCTAAGATTACAATGATATTGTCTGGCTGTCAGTGATGCATTTGTTTAAACATGCATAGCTCAGCTGGAGATGGTTGAAGTAGGAGATTGTTTCTGAAAATAACTAAAATGATTTCTAGCTTCCATCTGATATGATTATACCAGAAGGAAGTTAGGAATCGGTTTTGTTATACACATTAAAAGCCCATTAATTCTGCTTTCTTATGACGTTGTTATGGCATTTCTAAACGTCTTAAAATCAGTGGTTTAACCATGCCCTCTTCTCCCATGCGGGACATAGGCAACATTATTTACAGATAGTGCTAAATTGTTCTGTTGATTTTACTGTAATGTCAAAATAAAAAAACGGTTCTAAGTTATTAAAGAATGGAAATACAATACATTTTCGTGAACTTGAGATACATTTTTGGTATTTGGTATGCAGTAGGATTTGCAGCTGAAATCTCTATTCTAAGCAATTACACACGTAAAGGTGGGGTAAGTGATTTAAAATAAGTGTTAAATATGCTATAGCTACTCATAGAGTGTTTGTTCAGTAACAGGAGTCTCCATGTCTCTCCAGCTCTTCATTAAACAGAAAATGCATTTTCAGGACTGGATACCAATATAGAGAACTCAGTCAGGATTTAGATTAAACAAGTGAAATTGGAAGTGACACAATAAATGAGCAGACAAGATTGGAACTGGAACGCTACAAAAATGGGTACTCTCTCCTGATTGGCTGAAATGTTGTCACCTACGATAATCGTTATTAAAAAGCTCACAATAATCGTATCGCAGAGATTTTAATTGATCGTGAAATTGTCCTCCGTTATACACTAGGATGAATTAGCTTTTGCTGAGCTGCAAATGTCACAAGTGTATTTTGTAAGAGAAACACAAAGTGAATTCAGCTTTTAAACAAACATATTACCATGATATAGTCAAGTCTCTGTCTTTCCCCAAATATAAGGTTTTTCAAAAATGATTTAAAAAAAATCAAGAACTCTACTTTTTATTGTTTTCTGAGACACAGGTGTTTTTTTTATTTTTTTTAATCACAACATTTTAGTGTTTGACTTGGAGACAGGAGCAGTTGACATTTTTTTTTTACTGTATTTATGTGTTAGAGCCATAAGCTTGAAAACAAACATACATTTTCATACTTTCTTCCAAGTCTACCCTGGGCCGGCTAACAGTAAGGGTGTAGCTTCCCTCCAGTTGACAGATACGATCACAAGGTTTTCTTTTCTTTTACAGCCATTTATTTACTAAATGCCGTGAGAACTGAATAAATAAGCATAAAAACAACAGACATTAAATCGGTATCACATTTTCTCAAACATAACAAAACATACAAAACCACAAATATTCTGGCAACAATGATTACCTCACTGGCCGCATCAAATTATATGGGGGAAACAATCTTGAGGTCTTCTTTACACTGTAAACTTAAAAAGCTCTTCTTTAACATAAACAGTTCTTCTTTTAACTCTTTAACTTATAATCTCTTCTTTAAACAGTATCACACACAACACTCGACATCCTCTGTCTGTGGCATGCTGCATGCTCTAGTGCTGCTCAGAGCAGAATGACTGACTCTGCCCCTGCTACTGGTAATTAACCAAATCTAAACCACCCTTGCTGATCGCTTGATTGACTGATCTGACTCAGCTGCCAGGTCACAGTGACCCTAGACATCAGAGCAACTCAAATACACACATTAACAAAGAGCACAATCCAAACATGAATTGACCAAACAAAAAACATAATGAACTTCTTAACTTATTCACTTATTTATAATAATATGCACTTTAATCATGATGGCAGCTACAAAGGGTGCTGACTCAGACACAATTTAACCACTGCATAATTTCACTAGATGCAATAATTATACTGTGCAGCCCTTTTATTGAATTATAAATGTTGCCCAGAGTAAAAGCTGGCATCCATGCAGTTATCACAACGAACACTAGAGTGCATATGTGGACAATTTTCAGTTTTTTTTTGTTTGTTTGGCACTCCATTTTTTGTGCATTTTGCATTTGTGTATTGTCAACCTGTGTTCCCATGAGCAGAATCCAGACTTTTTCAAACATTACACCAAAATGCCATATTTTTCCCAGATCTGGAAAACTGTAATTATTAATAATAATACAAACATACTCGTCCAGACTTTCCAGACCTGCGCAAGCACCCATATCTACAACAAGTAGACATCCACACTTTGTTGAACAATTTAGAAAAGGAAACAACTAGGCTTCCAAAATTGAAATAAGACACAGATATATAAATAAGAATTAAGTAATTGACTCACTGGTGTGTCAATAAGGTTGGAGACATGGACTTTCTGCACTATGCCCCGTAGACCCTCCAAACATGTACAAATTGAAAATAAAGGTGCTTACCCCCAAGCCCCAAATGTTAACTGTCTCTACGTGGCAAAAGTTTAATGTAATAATCCATATCTTTCAATAAAGAAGTGTTTTAATGCCGTGTGTGGCCGAACGCCATTTTTTCACCCTCGTATACTTCCTGTTTACATTTAGTGTAATTCCGGGTTTCACCGGATGCGCCCCGTCACTACCGCCCATTGGGAACTTCCGACAAAATCGGCCACAGACGGCATTAAAACACTTCTTTATTGAAATATATGGATTATTACATTAAACTACTACCGCGTAGAGACAGTTAACATTTGGGGCTTGGGGGTAAGCACCTTTATTTTCAATTTGTACATGTTTGGAGTGTCTACGGGGCATAGTGCAAAAGTCCATGTCTCCATGGGGCATGAACCCTACAACTCTCGTAGATTGAAGACGTCAGAATCGTAAATGCGTCTACGAGGGTCGTATACTACAGCTAGGTCATCACCATGCCGGCTTGTCACGTACATTTTAATCAATATTTTTGCCACTGACATATGACATGTATTTATGTATTTAGGCTATGCATTTATGTATTTATCCATTCATTCATTTATTCATTCATTCTGATGCAAAGAAAAAACGTTGGAGTAAAATAATAAAATAATGATAGACCAAAGTTGTCATCTGACTTTTAGTGTGCATGTGAATAAACCCCATCTGAACAATCCTTTATGGGCTTTTAAGTCAGTTTATTGTCTGCTTTCCGATTAATATATTGCTTGCTACAAACCACTCTTGCTAATTATAAATAAATGAGAAAAAACATGAAACTTACCAAATAATGATAACGGTATATTTATTGACAAGATCAAATATACAAATCACTACAAAGTGCTGCTTGAACTGACACTTTTATACCACAAAGGGCTAAACAGGGGTGGGGTGGGGGGGGGGGGGGGGGGTATAAAAATGTGTACAAAAATATAGCTATACATTTAGGGGGATATGAAAATGTGTACAACAATATAGCTATACATTTCGGGGGCGGGGGGGGGGGGGGGGTATTAAAATGTGTACAAAAATATAGCTATACATTTAGGGGGATATAAAAATGTGTACAAAAATATAGCTATATATTTAGGGGGGCGGGCCCCGGGGGTATTATAATGTGTACACAAATATAGCTATACATTTAGGGGAATATGAAAATGTGTACAAAAATATAGCAATACATTTTCTTAAGAACAGAACATGAATTGTCTCAACTGGGTTAGAATATAGATCTACAAAACTTAGAAAATAATAGTTAAACAAGGATGTCTCAAAGTGAACAAAAACGTAATCTTCTCTCAGAACATGATAGCCTACTATGGAGACTATATGGTTAGAACACATTAGAACACATAACCTATCTTAGATAGAACTTAACATTGCTTGCCATGCAGTTTTGAACTTAGCTCCATAAAGAACCTCCACTCCGCTGCAGCGGAGTGGAGGTTCTTTATGGAGCTATTTTGAACTATGTAGCCTACAGTATACAGTCTCACAACTTCTCACTTGTTTCTTCTCACTCCTCAAACTAACAAGCCCGAGCGTCCCAGTCCACTGAGTCCAGAGCCCACAGGGCTCCTGTCTCCACCTGTCTGCCGCCGGCCTGCGTCATTGGACAGTAGCGGCGAGTGTGTGCGTTGTCCCCGGTGGCGTTGCAGGTCGGACATGTGTACGACCGGAGGACGGGGCAGGTGACTCTCCCGTCGCCGTCGTCAGACTTCAGGCAGTGCGATTGGTAGATCTCAGCCGACTCTCCGTTCTGTCTGCAGAACCGACAGTAGACGGGGCGGCGGGGAAGACGTTTGCCACCAACGCCAGCCGTGTCTGAAAGGCTACTGGCCGTGCTGGAGGTCATGCTCCCCACGGAGAAACCGCGGTGTCCACGGCCAACCGCGTCTGAAAGGCTGGAGACTGTGCTGAGGGTCATGCTCTCCTCCGAGTCCACCGACACGTAGCGGGGTCGACGACCAACCATGTCCGACAGGCTACTTGTGCTGGCTGGAGTGAGGGCGATACTCTCCACGGAGTTCAAATCGTCCTCTTGGTAAAGGATAGGCTGTTTGTCCTCAATGTCCAGTGTGCTCCGTCCGGCCCATCCGAGACTGTAATTGTCGGGGTCCCCGGCCTCCAAGTCATGATCCACGGCGAGCAGTCGCTCAAAGGTTCTCTTCCCCAACTGCAGGTAGTCGTACCACACGTTGAAGTATTGGTCAGACTCAGGGATCTGAGATGTCTGTCCGGCGACACGTCGTCTCACGTCGTCTCTGGATGTCATTTTGGCAGATCGATGTCTTCACGCTGATGTCTTCAGTAGAATAGGCTAGTGTGCAGAAAGCACGTCGGGGACATTGGGCTGTATATAAGAGATGGGGACCCCTTTGAACCCGCACCTGTCTGATTAGAGGCGCTCCGAATTGCAACAATGTTTAAATGTCTAGCTGAGTGAACAGAGCTTAAAAGGCCATTCTGTTTGATGTTGATGGGCCAAGGTGCCAACCGCAGGTCGCCTGTCAGCAATCCATCATACCTGTCTGTCTTTCTGTCCCAAAGGACACGGGCACTGATTGCACTGGGCACTGATTACACTGATTGCACACGTTTACAATTTCGCAATGATTTGCCATTTTGTCTGGAAATGGAGTATAGGCCTACTGTTTTTACCAAACAAATGTTTGTTGTCACATTTAGTCTGTTTCACTTGTCACTTAACATAATATGGCTAGCTATCTGAGTAATCCTAAGCCCCAAAGTGTTTTTAAATAGCCTACGTTAGGCTACAGAAGGAATCCAAATGTTGTTGCATGCAGAGTCAGTCAGTCAGTGTATTCAGACAAGGGAAGGAGTCTGTTTAAACAGACATGAACATTCATGAAAGTGTGTGTGTGTGTGTGTGTGTGTGTGTGTGTGTGTGTGTGTGTGTGTGTGTAGGCCTACTTGCACGCCTACATGCGTCTGCGTGTGCATGTTCTCTATATTTAAAGTTCACCTTAAGTTAATCTGCGCCTAACATAGGTTATTCTTTTATCTTGGTCTCTGTGCGTTTCATTTGTGTGATGTGTAATTGTTCTGATGTTTTCGACAGCACATTTAAAAGTCATGATGACCGTCTGATGAGATGACATTGACACCTGGGCCAGCATGTCAGACAGACCCATAAACTGCAACAATGTTGCAGAACCTTTAGAGCCAAATGTCTTTAAAGAACGTTTGAGCATACGTTTAAAGGTGCACTAATTAGTGTCCTTAATTGGATGCAACAGCAACGCAAAACATTCCCACACCGTGTTCATCCTTATCATATCATACTGCATTGTTCGTCGTATATATAGCAAAAGTGTATTTGATGCATGACATCTAGACTTCATACAACTTAGACTTTGTAAAGGAGAAACAAATAGTCTTTCGCCCCTTTTTTTAATATATATTTTACAGCCTTCAGAGTTTTCATTGTCATGATGGTCTTTTTGATATTTATATTATTTGAGCTTTCTCTTGCACAAACATCACAAACATCATGTGTCAGTGTCTGCACATCAACGATGTTAACTTGGACCACGGTGATCAGTGTATGCGCCTAAGATTACAGTGATTGGCTCTTAAAAGCTTAATTCTTTCACTTATGGAAAATCCACCACTAACGTTTTGTCGGCAGAGGTCCAAAGTTCATGTGTACAGAGTTTTGTGCAAATTACTAAAAAATCCCAGGAGGAAATAGATTTTAACTATTGCAGTTTTATGCCAATTATTCATCTGCCCCTAACACATACATGCAGACTCACATTTCTTTGAAACTTTGCAGAAATGTACGGTAACCGCCCAACTCACTCCAAATCCAACTCACTCCAAATCGCGCCCAACTCACTCCAGACATCTCACTCCACACACTTGCCCAACTCACTCCACACACTTGCCCAACTCACTCCAAAAATTATTATTGAGGAATTAAGTACAATATTGAGGAATTTGTTACTTTTAACTCTATTCTGTTTTAGGCTTGGTTAAAGTTTTAAATACTGTCTCTACAAAACAACTTAATGGTTCTGGGGGGGGGGGGGGGGGGGGGGGGCTCGCTGGCCACTTTGGCACTTGGAGTCCAGTGTTTGTTAGATGTCTTATTCTATTGTTGGTCAAATCAAGAGGTGTTGTTATATTCCTCGTTAAGGTTTTGGCCCTCCTCCACTGAGTTCACCCGCATAATCACCCTCCACCCAGGTTAGGGTTAGCGTTTAGGGTTAGGGTTAGGGTTAGAATGTAAGAGTCTCCACCGATTCAACCCACACACACACACACACACACACACTATAATATTATAATTTATAGCTGCAAAGTAACTAGTAAAACAAATACATTTAGTGGAGTAAAAAAACAATATGTGGATCCAATATGTAGTGGAGTAGAGGTAAAACCATTGGAAGTTGGGAATACTCAAATAACGCACAAATACCCAACATTGTACATAAGTACAGTACTTAAGTTAATGTACTTAGTTACTTTACACCACTGACACATTGAACCAATATTACACTGGTGACATTGCATGGAGTGAGTTGGGTTTGGTCCTGGAGTGAGTTGGCTATGGTCCTGGAGGGAGTTGGTCTTTGGTCCTGGAGGGAGTTGTCCCAGCCCTGGAGTGAGTTGGGCGAGCCCTGGAGTGAGTTGGGCAAATATTTCTTAAGTCTTCATGGAGTGAGTTGGATTTGGAGTGAGTTGGGCGGTATTCAAATGTACAGGGTCATTCCAAATATCACTGAAACCAATCTTACTCCAATTGGCCAAAGGGCGGCGCTATAGCATTTTTTTGAAAATGCAAACTTTAAACAGGCATAAGTCATGCCTCGCAACATATAAGCCCTGGCCATTAGTGCAAGATTGCATTTTCCTTCCAAAGTTTTCAGGCCCTAACGGAGACCTGTGCTCCGAGGAGCACACTTTGATGAGATTTGGTGAGATTTTAAGTGGGGGCTGTTCTAAACATGACAGGACAATACAGAATGAATTACAGATTCATGCTTTTATTTATACTATAATACATTGCATTGTGTGCCATAGTTTCAAGAGGATTTGTCACATGTGATAGTAGTAGAGAAATAAAATAAAAATGATCTATGCAACCATAATAGTTTCACAAAGATCTAGTCAAAAGGAAAACATTTCAAACTTATTTTTCAGTAAATATTATAGCTGTCATGTAACTTAATAAAGTGTATATAGTGCATAAAGATAAAGCTCCAAGTGCAGTGAGAATATGAGATTCCACCCTGGCCATATTAACAATAATTATGTTGTGAAGGGGAAAACAGCTCCAGTATTCTATGAGTATGCAGGTGATCCATTGTTGTATCAATCTGGCAATCAAATCATTTGCAGGTGACAGATCTTACGCGCATTCCAGCCTCTTGGGCTTTTACACCGTTCGTTGGGTAGGTGTAGGAAAAACTAATGCCATCACACAAGGAAGCCAGCATCTTTATGCACTGGATACATCACAATGTGCTACAATACATCAGTTGTTGGTTTTTACTAAAGCCCTTATACATGGACCAAATTAAATGTCAACATTATTGTGGTGGTCAATATGAATGGCATCCTGGCAAACCAATCATCAGGTTCAATGTGATAAAAAAAAATTACCCATCTGATAATCTCCTTTTCACAGTTTTTATCCATCTGCCTGGACAGTCCTGTTTCTGTGCCTCATGTGGAGATTTTGAGACAAGATTTATCAAAGCAGAACCGATCAGATTTTAAAATCTGATCTGACACACAAATCATAACATATCCAGCGTGTGTGTGTGAATGGTTGGACTCAACATCTGATATACACATTCATACATGTGTGGACAGCTGAATGTTTTATACAGGATCAGAGACATGGGTTAATATCACTTGGGCTGCACTGCAAATGAGTCCATGTTGCTGTCAGAACTCCCTGATTTTTTTTAACCACGTGACCCAGATTTGGTCTTTTAATCAAGCACTAGAGTGAAAAGTATTACATGTGGATTCCACTGACTAGGAAAAAAACGAACAAATCTGATGTATTCCTGTGAAAATCTACCCAAAAGATCCTAAATGTACTCCCCCCACCCCTCCCATCATGTCTTGGCACGCTGTTCATTAAATGGCAGTTTATAATGAGTCAATTCAGCCACTAGGAGGTGAGGTTACTAACCGCCTTGTACAAGTGGGATCATAATTATGACTGTCAATCTACGACAGACGTCTACAAGCTTACCTTTTACTAAGCTATATCCAGGTCTGCTTGCCTTGTATGGGGCCAATATTTACTATGCCGGTCACAAAGTAACCCCAAAATGATTTCCCTTAATTTAAACATGATTTCATTCATTGAAACAGTAATAAACATTACATCATCTGGAGATGACAGGTTTAAAAAACAATAATTGGACAATTAAGTTGCAATTATAACAAGTTGCAGTTATATCATGGTACCTTTCCTTTTACTATAATTTACATCTTTCTTTTCTTTTCTTTTCTTTAAAATAAATAAGGTCCCATTATTAAAGCGTCACTATGTAACTTTTTTTAATTAATAGGATTTCGTCCAATCTGTATGTATAAAATGGTGGTGGTTGTAATTTGTCTCCCTTCTCTTCTATTGATACATTTAGATCGTGTCAAAGGTCATATCTCACCTAGACACAGGATCTGACACAGATTTTGACCCGATGGTCAAGATTCAATTTATCTCCTGAGCAAGCAGGCTATTAGCTCAATGGTATAACATTTCAGCACTTGCGCAGGCAACCGGGTTCAAATCCGGGTTAGAAGAGGAAAGTTACATAGTGCAGCTTTAAGGTGTTGAATACAGGCCATAATCTGAGATGGTAATGTGCAAAGCTTTCAGTAAACTCACCTCTGGCCAAAACAAAGTTACATATAGGCTAATCATGTGCAATACACCGAGTACAAATACAGACATAACGTATGCGAGAAGATTCTTTTTTTTGTCCTTTCCTTTTTTTTAAATAAGTTTCTCAACATTTCAATTAGTAAAAATATAATTCTGTATTCACCACCTCTACCCCTACTTCTGCAAAAACGAAAGCACCACAAGTTCCTCATTTTCAAGCTAAGATATCGAATCACCTGAAATTAATAAACTGCTCAGTCCTTTTAAAGGACACACATGTAGCATTTTCTCTTCTAGTTACTAGGTAATAAGGCTGCAACTATCGATTCTTATTAGCGATTATTCTATGAATTACTTTTCAGATTTTTAATTTATATAAATGAATCGTTTAACCACTTAAGCCCTATTTTATACTAAGTTGCACAACAGTGTCATGCAAAAATTGTGAATATATCTGCAATTTTTGTTGCTGTTGAAAAAATAAAAAAAATGCCTATAATGACATGCCCAAAATAGGGATAGATTATTAATCGATTATTTTATTCAATGATCTATAATGACTAATAATTGATTAAATCAATACATTTGATAAACTGTTGGACCCCTACCAGGTAATCTGTGGACATGTACTGTACTTCTATCCCCTGTGATGTACTACCAACAGTTGCTCACAGGCACAATTTCACTGTTTGTCTGTGTTTCAGTTTTTTTGTAGTATCTTTTCATGTGGGTGAAAATGCTACAAAATGTGTCATCTTTGAAAGACTAAAGACTATAAAATTCTTGCTTTGGAAGATTAAGGCAAGTCGGTCATTAAAAATATAGAATAAAATACGTATATATTTACTATTCAAGCACAGTTAGTAGATTAGGCACATTTCTCCTCCTATGTGCTTCATGTGTATGTATGCATGTTACTCTCATTTGGTTAGAAAGCAAGCACACACATCATCGCAGTAGAGAAACATCCTAAGTTCCACCTGGGTTGCCCAAGTGTGTGTGTGTGTGTGTGTGTGTGTGTGTGTGTGTGTGTGTGTGTGTGTGTGTGTGTGTGTGTGTGTGTGCGCGCTGGCGTGTGTGTGTGTGTGTGTGTGTGTGTGTGTGTGTGTGTGTGTGTGTGTGTGTGTGTGTGTGTGTGTGTGTGTGTGTGTGTGTGTGTGTGTGTGTGTCTGCATACTCCTGTAGTTTTAGCCAATTGCCGTCTTTCTGTCAGTCTGAAGCCTTAGTTTCCCTGAGAACCCTGTTGGATAGAAAACAGATGTTAGACACCTGGAAAACACAATAAATGATTTTAGGTCATCCTAAAATAGGTTTCCTGCTGAGAATCATGGCCTCAGAGTTGGAGATGCTTTTTAATTTTCTTTATAAATCAGTGCTATTGAACATCCTTTCAACTGTGTGTGGGTTTTACCCATACCGACTTTAATGAGGCAGTATTCTTTTTTATTTCATTTCCTGAAAAGTTAATATTTTGGACATAGCTGGTTTCTGCCCGACAGCAGAGATACTGTACAGACATCTCTGTACTAAATGAGGCCCAAATGAGATCTACGTAACTTTGTTCTTACAGAGTTGGTTCTCTTCCGTTTCCAGCAGTCAGGGTTGATCCTCTTCTGCTCATCAGCCAAAGCTTTGGCCTCCATAGTGTAGACCTTCCGTTCTTCACCTCGCATCTTCTTCCAGCGCTCACCAAGCAGGACGCTGATAGCTCTGTGACAGAGACGCGCGCACACACACACACACACACACACACACACACACACACACACACACACACACACATTTAATAATGTATTTATGTACACATAAGAGATACAATACAAGGATACAAATATTACAAGGTGCTGTAAAAAAAAATGTACAGTCAGCAAATCATGGACACATACCCCTACACCCTTCAGGGGTACAAATAACATATTTGGCGGCTACCGATAATAGAAGAGATCCCACAGAATTTTGCTGCTTTTTTTTGGCATCCCAAGTTGTTGGAAGCCTCTTACAACCAACCTATGTACATGTCCTAGGCTGCCAAAGATAAACACAAGTAGACACGCACACACACACACACACACACACACACAGCTATTTCAATATAATATGAGAATATTACTTTCATATTACAGTAGGAAGTCACTTTGGGCATTCTATCCCCATTACACCTATTATATGGCACACATATGCCTATACTGTACATGTGTGCACGCACGCACGCACGCACGCACGCACACACACACACACACACACACACACACACACACACACACACACACACACACACACACACACACACACACACACACACACACACACACACACACACACACACACACACACACACACACACACACACACACACACACACACACACACCTGTTGTCTTTTCCAGGACACATCTGAGTATACTCCACCCTGTACTTCTTGGCAAAAAGCATGAAGGCATTCATTGGCCGCTTGCACTTTGTGGGTGTGGCAGTGTTACTTCCTGCTGGTGTGACATTTTGGCTCTTGGGTGGCTTACGGTGGGAGGGGCCAGGACTGTGGCGGTCTGCAAAGTGAAGGAAATTCAGTATGACCAATTAAGCCCAAATTTTATATTAATATGATGTACGTAATATGATGGTGTTACGTGGCGAGAATAATAAAATCTAAAGTTTACACCGCATCTTAAATGACACTAGGGCTTGGCGATGACTTCGAATCAATATCACAATTATTAAAAAATGTTACCTTGATTACTAACAACTAGACCATACCCGGTTGACGCATCCGTGGGGGGATATGCGCACATGATCTGGCAACCCGGGAGGAAGCTCGTCCCATAGCTGGGCAGCCCCGTAACCATGGCGACATTCTTTGACACAAAAGCGCTAATAAGAAGCTGAGATTTGATGAAATTGAAAAACGGGCTTCACAGTTAAGTTCAGATGGTAATGGTCAATGGCTGTGTGCAAAATCAGAGCAATTGGTCCAGCCACTGAGGAGAACCGGGTAGCTTCACATACTCACCTACTCACCACTACAGACAGAGGTTACTAGAATTATAGTAGGAGTATTTCATATGTTACTTTATACTGCCCTCTTAGTTCTCTGATTAGGTCTTAAACTATTAAAGCTGGGATATTTGTTCTAATGAAAGCGTGCATATCTTTGTGATATTAAACTAATTTAAGGAAACACAGATGGACTAATTACATAATTCAGAAAAAGGTCACATATAAGTTTTAAAGTCAACTTTAACTGGCATTGGTTAATGTTTGTACTGTTGCTTTAAGACTTATCAAGTACAGTACATTTTCAGTTAATTGCCCAGTTGCAAGACCGTAAGATCTATTTTCACTACTTTTGAAAAGCTTTAAAAAATGTTGCACATAGACATAGTGACGTGCCCAAAATAGGAACACCAGAGTGGTTAAGGGTCCAAGGTCATTGGCTCAAGTTGCATTTAGTTTTGTAGACTTTGAGGCTTGTCCAAAAGCAATACCTTGGTGTGCGTCTCTGTCAGGGGACACAGCGCCACCACTGGACTGGGAGGTGCGCCGCTGTCTGGCCATGCTGCTCAGCACATACACTGCCGAGGAGTCCAGCGGTGTGAAGTCATAACTGAGAACACACAAAGTACATCTGTCACATAACAGTCCCCCTGCTTATGAACCTCGCATGAGAGTAGAATGAGGTCATTCTGCTTAATCCTTTAAATCCTTGACTAGATTTGGAGCAAGTATTGGGTGCAATACTGTGGTTCTCAACGTGGGGTCCAGGGTTCCAGGGAGTCCCCAGCAAAAGCAGTTAACATAGCATCACAATCATTTTAACCACGTTAACCATTTATACGCTGGCTATTCAAAAATACTAGATTTACAAGCTCAAAGCGCCAAGCTGCGAGCTTGTACATAGCTTGAAAACACTTTTTACACAAATCTTCTCTTCTGGGGGTTTATTTTTTCAGATGGGGGTCTGTGGCAAAATATATATCAATTTGAGGGTCCTTGACATGAAAAGGTTTGAGAATCACTGCTGTATAGAGTTATGACTACAGCATCCTCCGACAAATCCCTATCTGTTCAATAAGAACAATAATGGCAGTGCCTTGCCGACATTCTGTTTGGAAGTTCTTGCACCGCCAACATGTATTTTTGCAGCTCCTACAGATTATTGATAAACTTTGAAACTAGCAGTTAATCAAGATTAAGCAACTGCATGGCCTACTTCTCGCCTAAAATGTTACCAGAAACTGTGTGTTGAACTAAGAATAGTGACATAGAAAGCATTTCCAGACAAGTCTCTCCTACGCAAATGGTTTTCAGCGATACACCCACCAGCAGCAAACATTTGGCAGCAAAGCTAATTCGCTCCGCTTATATGTATCTGCATCGTTAGATAACCCACTGCATTAATAGATAAGGAAAACGTTAGAAATCTAAAAACACTGCTGGCTGAAAGATTGCAGACAAGCATATTTTCATAGAGCTGGATATTTTTCCGAGACCTACAAAAGCAGAGAAATGGGCAGCATTATAAAACAGTGTGGGGGCCTTTCTGGGATGATTCAGTGTGTGTGTGTGTGTGTGTGTGTGTGTGTGTGTGTGTGTGTGTGTGTGTGTGTGTGTGTGTGTGTGTGTGTGTGTGTGTGTGTGTGTGTGTGTGTGTGTGTGTGTGTGTGTGTGTGTGTGTGTGTGTGTGTGTGTGTGTGTGTGTGTGTGTGTGTGTGTGTGTGTGTGTGTATTTTTTACCTCCTGAATGTGTCAAAGACCAGTGAGTCATCAGTGTGTATGGCGTCTCGGTGTCCTGGGGGTAAACACACGTCTCCGACTTCCACCTCATAACATGGAATCCCATAATGCACCACTGTCAGACTAGGGTAGAAAGATGACCAGCCTAAGAAAGAGAACATTATAACATCCTTATATTGGGAAAGTTTTAATAAAACAAATATAAAATGTGTCAAACTTTTTTTTCTTTTTTTTTTTTTTTTTACAGATATACAAGATCACAACGCATCTCTATGCAACGGGTTGTAAAGCTTGTAGACCGGCTATTTTCTGTATTCGTCGTATTTCCTAGTAGTGGTACCGAAAGACAAATATATACTGAGCCATACAAAAACTCTTTACCACACCATTCTATTTGACTCCGACACATTTTTCCTGCACGCACACGCACACACACACACACACACACCTTTATTTTTGACATAGAAGGGATGGTCTAGTTGGCACTGAGCAGTGAGCTGGCTGTGACCAAATGCACCGGGATCAAAGGACAGCTGTAGGTGCGACTGGCCGGACAGGACAATTTCCATGTGTTCCAGCAGACACAGGCCCTCTGAGCCATAGCCCTGTAGGGACAGCACAGTAAAGAGCAACTTACCGGAGACACCTTAACCCATTAAAACCCCAGGGCCCGGTTATACAAATGTCTTCTGAATCCTAACAGTTGTCTGAAAAACGTATGTTTCTATGTCAGTGGTTCTCAAACTTCGTCAAGGACTCCCAAAATGATATGTATTAGACCGCCGACCCCAATCTCAAAATATTTTGTTCCAGGGACCCCCAGAGGCAAAGATTGAGTAAAAATGTTTGCTTAAAAAAAATATGTAAATATGTAAAAATAGCAGAATCTATAAGCTCATAGCGCGGCACGCAGTGACGTGCTATGAGCTTGTATATCTGCTATTTTTGAATAGCCAAAGTATAAAATAATGGTTAAAGTGGTTACAATCTAAAGTGACACAGATGCTTTCCTCGTTTTAATGGGTTAAAATAAATGCATTTCATAAATGTTTAATGTATTTATTTTCTAATGTCAATACGTTTAAAATGGAAAAAAAACAAAAAAACAAATATCTACATATTGAACTTAAACACTGTCTGGAGTGCACACTGAAGCCTGTGTAGATGATAAAATGACCTCCAGAAGTGCTTTAAAGTGAATTATTCCTTCAGAATAGGGTTAACAAATGTTTACAGAATATTTGTAACAAATTAAAGCATGAAAAGAATTTAACCACCTGACCTGCCTGACACAGTGAGCGCTGCTATGAAGCCTGATTTATATATAGGGTTTATATACAAGTGTTGTGACAGCATGCGACACCGGCGCACAACCGAGTATAAATTAAGCACAACTGTGTAGGATGTTTACTGCCCACATCCCTCTGATGATCAGTGTGAAAGTAGACCCACTGCCTGCCTGTGTTACTGTACGTACCTTGCGGTACTCTGCCATCTCTTCTCCAACATCAGAGTCTTCCTCATCCGAGTCTAGGGCCTCAGCATCCTGCCACTCCACATTAGGACCCCTATGGAACCGCAGACGAGTGCCTGAACAAATACAGATAGATAATTTGAGGGCATGTGCATCTGTGTGCGTGTGCGTGTGCGTGTGTGTGTGTGTGAGTGAGCACACATCAATATGAGTTGGGGGGCTACAACTATTAATTATTTTCTTAGTTATTATTCTATTGTAGCTTTCCGGTTAATCAAATCATCTTTAAGTGTTTTATTTATTTATTTCTTATATATCAATGAATAGACACAAAGAGTCGGTTTTATAAATCGACTAAATTGATTTGTCTGATTAACAACTTAGACCCACAGTATTTTGTTTGTTGTCATACAACGGTACAGCAAAAATAGTAGTTGCACCCCCAGTATGAGTGTACGTGTCATTGTGCATGTAAGTGTACCTTTCAGAAAACAGTGCCAGGCAGTGGCAGGCCAGGTGTGGCTCCAGCCCATGTCTTCGTCGTCAGACAGGGAGGATCTGGTGGACACGGCTGAGCCACACTCGCTGGTTGTCTACAGCATGAAAAAGGTGAAAATCATGGGATTTACTGGTCGCTGTTGGGTTGGAAACCTGCTATCTCCATATTTCATCTTTTTAGGTTTTCTCATAAATGCATGCCCCATTATATACTTCGCCACATGACAGTGTCTCACAAAAGTAGTGAAAATAGCCCATTTACAACAAGATATACAAGCTCACAATGGATCGCAACTCGTGCGCCTTTCATTTTGAAAATAGGGACACCAGGTCAGACGTGGTTTAGTCTGACTGTGGGTTTTATAATAACCATTGAAAAGCTTGTGACTAAATATCTACATTGGATCGATTGAAACATGTTATTTATTTCCATTTCCTGAAAAGTAACAGTTTTGGACAGACAAGGTTTCCGCCCGACAGCGATGATATTACTTGGCTTGAACATAGGTTGATTGTCTTCAGACACGGTAGTTTGTGTTGTGAGAAAAGTTTGTAGACAAACCCTTGTTTTAAAAGTGGGACAGTCTGCATTGTTACCACGCCTCACTGTACCCAAGGGCCTGTGTAGAATATGAGACAGAGAAAGAGAGAGAGACCCACACACAGAGAGAGAGAGGGAGAGAGAGAGAGAGATAGGCAACGTGGCCATACCCTGCAACGCCTACGCTCCCTGCCATAGCCTCTAGAGGGCAGTGGAGCACTGCTGGAGAGAGTGGGAGGGGGGCGAGCGTATGAATGCAGATTGCTGCTGGTGCCGAAGATGTGGACCGGAGAGGACCTGAAACGGGCAAATACAACCGTTAGGAATGTCATTAGCAGGGCAGAGGTCTCTATAGTTGGCTTTGTATCAATGATTTGATGTGACATCCATTTTCCACTGTATAAATCAACAACATAACATGGACAGATGAGAACATGAGTGTGTATGAGTGAGTGAGTATATAAACTGTTCACAAGAGAGAACAAGCATATAATGTGCTAATGTATGTATTTACTGTGTGTGTGTGTGTGTGTGTGTGTGTGTGTGTGTGTGTGTGTGTGTGTGTGTGTGTGTGTGTGTGTGTGTGTGTGTGTGTGTGTGTGTGCGCGCCGACCTGCTGTGCGGAGATCCCTGTAGCAGTGGGCTCTGGGGCCCGGTGGCGATGTGAGCGAGCTGTGTGAGCCAGTGTGTGTCCGGGGGGGCTGTGTGTGCGTGTCCTTCCCGCTGCTGGTGAGACACCCCCGCCGCCAACTGGTAGAGAGGAGCTGCAGCCTGGTGCTCCTCCTGCACCTCCTGCAATTCAGGGAGGTCATCTGGGGAGAAATACACCAAACACACCAAATCAATCCCTGTTGTTGGTGGGCCGTGCCCGTGAGGATATTGCAAGTGGGCCCCCAAATAACCCAACACCTGAGTTCGATTCTACAGATGCCTTCTAAATCAGTAGTTCTCAAACTTTTTCGTATTTCAAATTTTTAAAAGTAGCAGGTGTACAAGCTCGCACATCTGCTATTTTTGAATAGCCAACACTAAAATCTAAAATGACACATGACACATGCTTTCCCGGTTTGAATTAATGGGATAACTGGCAAAACACTAAGATTTGAATAATAATATAAGAAATGTCATGGTATTTCTCCTTTACAAATCTTGAACAATTAAGTCTTCATTCTGATAAATAGGAACTTAAAGTGTTATTGTTAATTCCATTGATCCAAGCCACCACACATTTGATTTGTTGACCATTAAAATAAACATGCTCTGAAAAAGCACGCGCCACGGCCCCACCCATCTGACCACTTAACACGGCAGCTGAAATGGTCAGATGGGTGGACCGCAAACACTTTCAAGATTTTCAAGTGGGCCCTATTCCAGAAAAGGTTGAGAACCACTGTCTCACAACCACGTTTAGAGTTTTATAGTGGGATTTTATGGTAGCCGATTATGGATTTTTTATGTTCCATTTAAAGCATTAAAGACAATTGTAAAACATTAAATAATTCATTTCTTGACTCCCTGATGAGTACGAGACTTTCATCGTGAAGCAGCGACATACATTAAGTGTGTTATGGGTGCCAGGAAATTAAATATGGATTTGTGGAAGATCATACAAGGCCATCAGGTTTCTAGTTCTCTTGTGTTGCTAAATCCTTCACATACAGTATGGTAAGCTGTAGAAGGTTGTGTAAAAAAAAAGATTAATAGCGCAGGCAAGGTAAATACTAAATAGTATTAGTTTACCCTGTAATAATCCAAAGAAATACCTTGAATCCAATTAGCCGAACGTGTTTCAGTGTTTTCTTTGAAGTCAAGCATTCCCTGTGAGCAAGCATTACTGAGAAAATCTTTGAATCTTAAAGGTCCCTAATAACGTCACGGTCTATTTACAGCTTCAGCCATATCTCTTACATAAACACACCATTTTCCTGTTTAAATATTGTAGACTTTGCTTGTGCTTACTGTTTCTCTATAATCATGTAACCAAACTTACCTAACCTGAATGACTCATGTAGTGACATGAGTCACTGTAGGCTAAACATTATGGATGTCTGAATTTAAAATCACTCTTTTCTCAGGGACTATTTTCGTCTACATCTTTCAAAATCAGTCTGCACTTTAAAATGCACAATGACAATGTAACATTAACAACAAATGAACTGCACAATTATGATTCAGTGTCTTGAATTAAATATCTCAAGCAAACAAGTTTCAAGTCTTCTTCTCTTGATTTTCATAGCGTATTGAAATGAATGGAATCCAGTAGCTTCAACAAAACAAAAAATAAATCAAATCAATATATGCTTTGGGAAACGGCTGCCAGTAATGTCAACTACACTGTGGGTCATAGTCAATCGGCTAAACATGCCAAACCACCAGTGTGGTCCGTCAAGTTTCAAGTCGCACTTCTTTACCATAAGCTTAAGGGAACTGGCAGCTCTGAATAAGCCTACACAGTAAAATACTCAGTGTTCATTTATCCCTTTGTAACGCAGAGTGTACGAATGTCACCAAATGGACTGTTACATTAACCACATGAACCCTACCCTCCCTATTCTGGCCATGTCATAATAGGTGAACATTTGTCAAAAATGATTCTACTAGCTCACAACACGCCATGAGCTTGAAGTAGCTTGAACATGCCATGCGAAGTTTCACAACGGACATGATCTCTTTGGAACTCTCTATAGCTCGAACCAATGGGGCAAAAGAAAACATGCTTGATATCTTAGCCACAGCACTGGAGAAACTTAAAATCATGCTATTAACATTATACATATTTACTTTATGATTATTATTATCTCTTTCCTTTTTCAGCAGTTTTGTACCTGTTTTTGCTTTGGTTCTTTGCCGTATTTATTTTATATACTCATTTATTTGTCCTGTCTATGCTTGTTCAATCTGTGGGCTATGTAGGGTGGGGGTGGGGAGTAGGCGAAATTCTTAACTGGAGGGACAAATAAGAACCCCTTGTTGGGCAGTTAAAATGTGCATTGGGATTGCCAAATTGTAGTAGTACTGTGCAGCTGACATGCTTGTTCAATCCTCCAGCTTTGTAAACATAAAATAAAATAAAAACTTGATCACAAAAAAAACATGCTTGTAGATTGGCTATTTTCGCTATATGATGTACAACAAAGTATATAGGGTTTAAGTGGCTGAGTGGTATACAGTGTGTATACTCTTCATGTACGTATATGTACCATATTCCATGTGACTGTCACTAGTAGGACATCCGGGCGAGGAGGGCAAGTGTTCCTCACGGTGAAGCTGTTCATCTCCGTCTGTGTCCATCATCATACCTGGAAGTCCAAATGGTGGAACACACCACATTACAGCAGTGTTGGGCAATATGGACAAAATTCTATTATCACAACTTACAATATTTTTTCATCAAATACATTGAATTGTAATGATTGTTGTTGTTTTTTGGGGGGAGGGTTAAGTATAAAATAAGGCACAAGTGAATAAAACAGTAAAAGTCAATACTTAAGGGTCTTTGGGTACTTAGAAAAGTGCTATATAAATTCGAGTTATTATTATTATTATAATTATTATTATTATACCATTTCACGATATTGCGATGTCGAACATCCCAGACTATATCAATTTAATATTGATATATTGCACAGCCCTACACAAGTCACTCCAAGTAAACCAGTTATAGGCATGCATATTTTAGGTATCATCAACATTAGCTGAAGCCACTGTCCCAGAGTGCAAAATGTACACCATTTCACACATTTCCATACTTACACTCCTGTGATAGTTCAAATCATTGGGATCATACGCAAGGATCTAGTACCGGTGGTCAGTATTGAACTATTGCCTATTATAACTTTTAAATTACAGATATTTAGGAACCAAATGGACCCTTACAGGTCTGTAACTCCACGACAGAGTATACAATTTGTACACTCTCAGAGTTATGGGGGTTCTTGAAATTAAATAGTTTGAGAACCGCTGGTCAGGTCAGTAAGAATGTTGCATATACCTGTGTGTTCACTGTCTGGTTGTGTAAGGTCGTGGCGGTTCGGGTCACCGGATGGCGTGGATGGGGTCACCACCTCCCACACCATGGTAAAGGCCTTCACAGATGTCAACTCTGGTCTTTCTGACCATGACAGAAAGAAGAAAAACACACACACACACACACACACACACACACACACACACACACACAATAAGTTGTTTTGAATATTAAGAATGTAAACAGATGTTACAGGAGTTCACCATAATGTCTTAATGACATAGCTAGTCTAAATGGCTGATGCAACAACCCCACCCCCACGGCAGCTATCACAACTTCAGCACCCCCATTCGAGTTCCGATGTATATAGGCTAAAAAGGGAAGGGTTGCATAGGGACACGGGTCATTATGCAATGGTATAACTACGTTAGGACACTTTTTAACTGCCTCATATGATTTGGTCCATTGGCGGATTAACTTGAATGTGTCAAATGGTATAGGAAACCACGCTGATTAATAAATATGGACTAGTAATATGAATTTCGCAACACTATCATGTGATCATCTGGTGCATGCAGGCCTTGTTTATAAACTTTCAGAATTTAGCGCATGCGCACTCGATCCCCATTCATTCAATACTGAGAAGCGATCCACAATTCATTCGAAGTAAGTAAGTTGTAACAAAACATTTGACCAAAAACGATGGATAGAGCAGTGTACCGTGGCCCTCTTTTGCTGTAAAGTGGCAGTAATGACAATGTTTGTCATGATTCGCAAATAATACTCTGGCGAAAACAAACATATTGTGTTGTCACGAAAACAAAGTACCCACCGAGCTCGCAGATTGTGCAAATCGATGGCACACGTCGACGAAAAAGCGACTTGCCCGTTTGTTGCTGTTTGTTTTTCGAGCCGTGCATCGTACGCTGCTGCCATTGACGTGGTGTCATTCACATCGAAACAAACAATAACACGAATGAACGAGATCGTCTTGCGCAAGCTGTTACAGCGATAACCGGAACCCTCGCCCCCAAACACAGTAGCCCCCATTTTCATTCGCGGACGATTCTTGTATTCTCTCTTGGATTTGTTTTACTGCGGTTAGAAATAAGTATAGGGGTAGGCATAGTTTTACTGAGGTAATGTTTAGGAATAAGGTTAGGTTTAGGCATAGTTTACTGAGGTTACGTAGGAATAAGGTCAGGTTTATATGCATAGTTTACTGTGGTTAAGTTTAGGACTACCATGGTGGCGACTGGCGACCGTTCCGAGGTAGCCGGATTTGCCCCGGGGCGACTGTGTTTTGGGGCGAGCGTTTTGGTATTCTGCGCAAGCTGTTACAACAAAACAAACGTCAACAATGAAACATTTTCAGTTCGAACACTGGCATTGCAACGAATATACGCGCTGTCATGTCTCGCGTTTCATTTGTGTGCTTAGTTTAGGAGACAAAACGTCCACACGACGCGCTCACTTTTCAAATTTAACGTGTTTTGTCTAAAGATTTCAATGAACTTTCTTTAGGAACTCACCAAAACAGTCGTCTTCCACGGAAAGGTGGGCTGGTATAAACACATTTCCCTGAGCCCGTCTATTGGCCAGACCCAACGTCAATCACGGGCTACTCTCATTCCCATTGGCCAGAGAAGACTTTTAATTGTAGTCTGTTTTTATGGCCACAATAATAAAAGATTGGGTGGGTTATGATGCTGCAGTGGTGTAAAGTAACTAAGTACATTTACTCAAGTACTGTACTTAAGTGCTATTTTTAGGTATTTTTTTTTACTTTACTGGAGTATTTCCGATTTTCAGTACTTTTACTGATCTAGCTTGAAGATCTGCTATTTTCAAAATATTTGTATATATTTTTAGACAACTTGAAAACTTAATAATGGGTATTTTCTACTTTTGGTACTTTAAGTATTTTTTGATACCAACACTTTTGTGCTTTTACTCAAGTCAATTTTGACTTTTGAATTTTGACAAATTCCTGACTTTTACTTGTAACAGCGTATTTCTACATTGCAGTATTTGCAGTACTTTTACTTAAGTAAAACAAATTGAATACTTTTTCCACCACTGGTGGGTTATGATGCTGGATAGTAGATGGTATTACAATGGTATTATATTGGCTCTATGGCATAACTGAACCATTTTATTGGCTATATGCAGACATTGTCAATGGCAATTTTTGAGTTCAACCATAATAAGCTTGAGATGGTGTGTTTTGTCATAGAAAAACTAACTTTATTGCAGTGGTAGTGAAAATAACATTTAAAAAACGGAGAATAATCTGCAATATTGTAAGTTCAATAACATTACAAAGGCATAAACACCAGATATACTTGCAGATGAGTGTGAAAGTACTGCTGGATGGAAAAACAGATTGCCAGCACATCAAACAACAAAAATAAGGCTATACAAGTACACAATAATACTCTTATTGAATATGATATACGTACATACAGTAGTGTATATGCACCTGTTGTTGGAATAGGTATTACATGTGTGCAGAGGTAGACAAATAGAAAACCCTTCTACTAACTTGCATTAGAGTTTTAACTTCTGACAAATGCAGTGACAAGTACCGATTCATGAGGATTGGAACATCTGTTTCAAAACGAAGAGGCAGTACAATACACGCAATGAACGGAGCAGAAATATTAAGACATAAACATTTGAGAATTAAAAGTTTAGCAGCAATATACAAAATATGTCCAAAGGTTACGGCTAATTTGAACTCAATCGTATGACTGTATGTTGCTCCTCGAAAATGAAAGGTTTTTGGCGAGCAAGACAGTCATACTCTGTGATGAAGCAAACTGTTACTTCATCTTTGTGGAAGCAGTGGCAGTCATGCTTAACCACTTGAACCCCGGCATGCCTACTCTGCAGGGAACATTGGCCAAAAATAGCCGATCCACAAGCTCTCAACGTGTCGCGTTGCAGCACATTGTGAGCTTGTAGATCGGCTATTTTTGGAGAAGAGATTTGGTGTGTGGACGCTAAAAGTACAGTTGTAACTCGGGTCCATTTGACTAAGAATAGAGGGCTTAAGTGGTTAATATATACCCGCTTGACACTGTCGTAGGACAAAGTAAATCAGGCTCCATTCAGCCCCTGTGGGACAGCTCGCTCCCTCACAGGCTATAGCAGTTAGAGACAGGCCAAACTGGGCAGTCAAAACAAAACAAAAACATTATGTATAAAATTACATCTTCTCAAATATAGCTTATCAGCGCGACAGTAAACAAACATCCACAACTTATAATGCAATGCCTATCAAGTGATAAATAACAACTGTTCATTCAGTGTGTATACTGCAATTAGTTTTTTTTTCTTTTTTCCATTTTTGCTACTGAGCACCACATGGTACAACAGAACCATATTAAAAATAAACAAAACAGTTGACCACTGTACTGTACTCTCATACATAAACTTTATTATAAAATCTATGATGAACGTCTAACCTGGTGCACTAGGACAGACCTCAAGTACGATATGTAAATATGCATTTATTTACATCTTTAAATGAAAAGAGGGGGAAAAAAGAAAGAAAGATTGGCAACCACAAACAATGGGCATACTATACTTAAATTCTAGTTTAATGGAACGCACAGAATGGTCTGCCCTTGGTTTTTGTGGCTTTCTTAGTTTAGTTTTTTTAATATATTGAGATCTTCACATTAATTCAGGTTAAACTGTTCAGCCTAAAACAAAAAAGTGTATTAACATTTATGATCAGATGAGGAAACCTCATCTCATGAGGTTTAAGCATAATACAATAAATAGGCTACGAAGAATACTGGAAAACATTTTGTTTTGGCCTTTTCCTTCTCTCAGGAAAACTTGGATGAGCAATGGCACCATTAGGATCAGCAGTTTCCTCCATGAGACAAATGTGAAAAGAAAAGTGCATCTTTATAATAACAATGTGCCATTTGGATCATAAGAACATATAAGGCTAGGACTTGTACAAAATAACTGAAAACTGCAACAGATACAAGCAGGTCGATGCTCATTTAGTAGTAGTTTAATCTCTACTATTATCCTCCCTATTACTACTGATTCACATTTGCTTGTGAATCATACTGAGCTTGGGAGTTTGAACTTCCCTTTACTGACTGAAAAGTGATGTGTCAAGTAAGTAGCGCCATAGAAGGAGGGTTTGCTTGGCAATTGGCTACGAGTCTACCTGTCGCTACAAAGAACACAATGTGTTTCTCACAGCACAGGGCTTTCTGTATCTTTGTAGTCGGTGTTGCTGAACAGTCGGGCTAGCTGCTCTTCGTAGTGCATGATGTTCCTTTTCATGATGTCCATGCATGGCCCCAGCAGTCGCTCAAATGCCTGCACATCCAGTACTAGAGACAGAGGGGAATCACGCTTTAGTGTGGATTACAGTAAACTACCAATTGGATAAACCACAACAAATTCATATTTTTAACACAATTGTTATAAACCCACTGGCTAAGGTCACAATAATTAGTTAGTCATTTAAGTAAGTAATCTTAAACGCGTATATGTGTATTATGGTTTGCATGTATTATGTAGCCTTTCATTTTGAACGCTGAAATGCTAACTGTAAATCCTTTGTGAAATTTCATAAAATGATATTTGTTTCTATTCATGCCATGTGGTAACTGCTGTATGACTGTTACATTTGTACACTCAGAGTTAAAGTAAAGTCCACTTGGTGTTGTTTAAATAAAAAAATCTGTTCAATCTCTGTAACAGAGATGATTCTCTGCTCAATAAAAGTAAATGCCCTCATACTTTTGATCCTCCAGTATTTGGGTAATCGAAAAGTATGCAAACCAAACGCATGCTGACAATAACAACAAGCCAGTCACTTCCTCATTGATAGACGAACTGTGGCTTTTGCGCTTGTTTCGATTCACTCAATGTCCCTGTATACTTCCTCATTCATTTACTGAGGCTCTGATTGGCGTCTGAGTTGCGTGCCCTGCGTCAAACAGGTTGAGTGCTAATCTGAAGACCAGAGTTTAGTTGCAAAACTCTATATTAATACTTTAGAGATATCCAGGACGTATCAGGATTTTCACGAGTAAGCTTCAGAAAGACATTATCCAAACAAAAAACAGAATGGAGTGGTAACGAACCTAGACACTTGACATTTCCCACGGTGTACGCTGACGCAGCCCTGGGTTTATTAGTGACCAGGGCCAGCTCTCCAAAGTAGTCCCCTCTGGTGCACACACTGATCTCCACGTCCTTAACTGGCTCATTCGCCTGGATGTTGAAGACACATTCATAACCACAGCCACTATATTAATTATAGTGAAATCTAATTGTTGAAAGTGCTTTCAACCTGGCGTCCCTGTTTTGGGCATGTCATTATACTGTAGGCAGTATAAGAAAACTCTTTTCAGAAAACTCTTAGGATTTAGAACGTTGGTTTAGAACACTCAAAAATAGCAGATATACAAGCTCACAGCGCTGAACATTTTTGAAAAATCTTGAAAGTGTTTTAAAAAAAGTTTTTTTTAACACAAACCTTGGCACGAAAAAGTTTGAGAACTACTGAGTTAGAACTAGAAGGCATTTTTAGAATCAGCCTCAGGTCTTAATGGGTTCAATTGATAAACATCATTAACTTGTAGTAGGTTTTCCGTGCGACAAACTTGTATTGCACTTTGTGAAGGATATTGTACAGTGTATGCTACATAAATAAATGCTGACTGAGTGACTGATTGATTGATTGAATAAATAAATAAATATAGGCCAGGGTACCTTGTTCCTGTTCATGGTGATTCTGACCTGACCAGACTCCACAATGTAGAAACAGTCAGGTTTATCTCCCTGTAGTGACAACACACACACACACACACACACACACACACACACACACACACACACACACACACACACACACACACACACACACACACACACACACACACACACACACACACACACACACACACACACACACACACACACACACACACACACACACATACATACACACACACACACACAATTGGTTAACACAGCTAAAGTAGATATTCCCTGTCTGATAAGAGATTTCTCTATGTTCACTAGAGGTTTTCTTTGTCTTTTTCAGTCTTCTTTCTTTGTTTTAACCAGTTCAGCACTTATTTGGTCGTAATGTGTTTTATAAATAAAGTTTGAGTTGAGTATAATGTCAAAGTGTTGTTAAAAGGATCCCTGGATAATGAGCCAAATACGTTTTAGTTGCCCTCTAGAACAAAAATCTTTTACTCAAGGGGGACACCGCCTGTCGCAAGTTGATGATGTCATTTGTCCATGTGTGGTCCAGCCCTAAGGAATGTTATTGGCATGTTTTAATAAGAAAACTACTTAATACTTCCTAAGGTTAATAGGAGCATCAAAACGATATTTTAAATAAATTTTTATTTGCACATGCATTCCATACATTCCATAGGACTGGACCACACACGGACAAATTACATCATCAACTTGCGACGGGCATTGTCCCTCTTGAGTAAAAGATGAACTATTTATAAAATAAATAAAATATTCAAGGTGTTTTTCATTTTTAATTTTAGTTATAGAGGCAATTATAATGTATTAAGGCATATTTGGCTTTTTGGGGGGAGCTTTTATGCCTTTATTGATCGGACAGTAGGCTGACAGGAAATGGGGAGAGAGATGGGGAGTGACATTATAGTTGTAGTGTGTGGATCAGGATGTTGTCATGCATTTGAGTTAGAATGATTTTTAAAACTATATCTTTTATAGTTATAGTTAAGTTACAGTACATGGCTAGGTGTGGACGGCCCAGTAGGGCCAATATTCTCTCAGATATCCAATCGGCACTCTGTGATCCTTGTCAGAGCTGAAACCAGGAAGGAGTCTGGAACAAAGTGCTGTACCTGAGCTATGATGCGTTCTCCATCGCTGAATGTTTTGGAGACCAGCACATCTGCCACTCTCATCCTCTCAGAGGGCTGTGAAGGCAAAATTAGAAGCTAAGCTCTGTACATAATTGTATTCTCGGTTCCCCCAAGCGTGGCATACCCGTTTCCATTTCTGGTTCAGTTTCCCATAGCGCCACTCGATTGTCGCAGCAGCAGATTTAAACCGGAAAGAGTCATGTATGGGAAACTGAACAGGAACCGGAAACGGGTATGCCACCTCGTCTATTGGTTCAGCAAAGATTAGTTAAAACTGGATTAATTTAGGAGAAATGTGGTCGTCTCGCTCACGAAGCCGGTAGTAGAACATATAAATAAATTAAAAGGACAATAGACAATATTGCTTAGTCAAAACTGACATCACATGTATACAGCCCCAGTATACAGCACATTACATGGAATGCATACAACATGACTTACTTTATATTTCCAACTATTTATACATTACAATAAAGTTTACATTATCTACAGCACTATGAACGGTTACACTCCCCAGTAAAACTGGCCTTTAAATAAAACCAGATTCCACATAAATGTTGTCCAGAATGACATTTCACCTCCAATGATTTGAGTAAAGGGAGTGACTCGATGAATGACTCATACATCCTCCTCTTCTTGGCATTAGTCTTCAATATGATCCTCCTGAAGGTGCCTCTGTCCTGCACAGCACACAGAGGAGAGATGGAGACTTGAACTAAAAGACTCACAGTTGAACTTAAAGATAACTGTCAGGCTGAGTTTTCAAGCCCTGACATACCCAAAGCTGGAAAGCCCCCAAATAGAACAAGAGTGCAAAAACATACAGTAAAAGAGATAACAATAAAGAACTGGATCTATGATAGGGATCCATGATTTATCATGATTTATTCATTGATTAGTCTAACTCAAGAATTTGATCAATATACCACATATTGGATGTGCCCGTGTTGTTGCCAGGAAACTGGTCTGTGGCTTACTCTTGATCAATAATGCCGTTTCAGTTTATATTTGTTTCTGTAAACACTACATGGTGATTGCTCTTGGATTATCCCAGAGCCAACAGGCTGTTGCTGCATAGTTTGCCCAAGCCAAGGCTCAGCTCACATTGAGGGATATCAGCATGGATGACATAGTACTACATTGTCACTTTGCTGATGTGCCTCCACCTGGCTGGACCGCAAAAACAAAGCAGGCAGTTGCAGTGTGCAGTACACAGTGTAAGTTCATTGTACATAACCTGTCAAATCACCACTAATAAATGGGATAAAATTCCATTACTGTGACAAAAATGTATTTTCCCCATTTATTTGAGAATAATATATTGGCAGTCAGTGTATCGTCGTGCATCCCTAACAATTCATCACTCCCATCTCCACCCCATCATCCACCTGTAGGCGCTCTGATTCTAGATTTTCCCTGGGATAAGTTCACCATCATCGCTCACAGAGCTTTATAGTGCATGTTGCAGGAAGTGAGCCTAAACACCCAAATCATACTGCCATTCATTTTGTTTCATATTAGTTGTGTGGCTGAAATGTAGGCGATTCAAATGCTATTGTCCCTAAGCTTGTTAGTGAGGAACTTACCAGACACCAGAGTGCTCCAGGGGACGTAGCGATAATTGTGGCTGCCCTAGGAGTATTGTACATCAGGGCCAGCTCCCCAAAGCTGCCTTTGTTATCGTAGCACCCAACCACTCTCTCTTCTCCATTCTCCTCTCTCTTCAAAATGTCATATGTACCACTGAAACACAGGGAAGCACAGTCATACACACACAATGAACTCAAATCCAAAATAAAGGTTGTGCGGATCCCCTCACTGCCCTTTTCGGAATCCCTATAATGCCTACTGCGCGCATTTCCGCACGCCGAGTTGTTGCTTTCACAACATTACTCGCTAGGAGGCTTATTCTCCTTAAATGGATACACCCCTCCCCTCCTTCGCATAACAGATGGATGAATTCTATATTGTCTCAAACTTGAGAGGATCAGGTTCTCCCTTAACGGCTCTTTGAAGATGTTTCACATAATTTGGCAACCTTTTCTGGACCACATTGACACCCTTACTATGGTGGAAGAACTCGCAAATTAGTGTCTCCCTTGACGGTGAGACTAAATTAAGTTCTCCCTTAACGACTCTTTGAATATGTTTCTCCAAATTTGATAACCCTTTCTGGACCTCATTGGCACCCTTACTACGGAGTAAGATCTCACAAATGAGTGTCCTGTGCAGAGAACCCCCCCCCCTCCTCTCTCTCCCTCTTGTTCCCTGGTATGAATGAGTGTCTTTGGTTATTGTCCGTCTTGTCCGTTTATTTTATTTTATTTTTATGTCTTACATTTAACATGTACGTTGATTACTGTACCTATTTTATTGTTTGTTCTGTTGTGCCTTGTTTATTTGTTGTTTTTTGTCAGAAAAAATAGACCTCTTTGTTTTCACTGCTTGACATGTTGTAATTTTTATTGTCTGAAAAAATAAGAAAGAGATTTGTAAAAAAAATAAAGGTTGTGGGGGAGGGGTCCATTTCAGTTAGCAAACAACTAGTCTGGGAGTCTGGGCGTCGGAGCTTGGACAGCAGGGGCGTGGCCACTGCGTTGTGATTCAAATCAACAGCCAATGAAGAAAAGGGGGCGGGGTCCACATGCAGTGGGTGTTGCATCTAAATAGAATCGACGGGAAGCAATTTCCCCTTGAGAAATTGCGCCCGCCATTGTTGTATAATGCTGTTTGCCTCTCGTCTGACTTTTTAGACGAGTTGCACAGCCTCAGACCGGTAAGAGGCGTGTCCGCTCAGATTCTGAGCGTAAATTACATCCCGCCCACAAATACCAGGGCTCTGGCCCAGAAGTTCCTCGCCAGAGCTGGCGAAAACTTCTGGGAACTCAGATTAGCAAACAACTAACAAGCTAGTAGGAATAGGATGCTTTTGAGCTCATCTTCTTTCTCTCAACCACTTTATGTTAGGAATTAATGAATTGCTGCCGTTCGCCACCTGCTCTCTGATGGGAATGTAGGGAACAGACAGTCACAAATAAAAAATAGTATTTAGATACATGGTCACACAACACATGTGTAATGAGTATTGTGAAATATGTGTGGAACATACCAGTGAGAATGTAAATAACTTTTTATTTTTAATTTTTTTTTTTTTTGTTTAAATAAGCTGCCACTACTACGGCCTCTTGAAAACAATGTTAGAAGCCATTTATTATATAGGCCTGCTCGCCCATCTGTCTTGCCAATGTCACCATACGTGTTGCTGTAAGTAAGTAAGTATAGAATACGTAAGCAAGTATAGAATATGTTTAGGCATGAGTTTGGTGTGGTTGAATTAATAGATTTAGTTTAGACACTGGTACTGTCGTATAGAACGTTCAGGGCATACTTGCCAGTACTGGTCTATATATGGAGATCCCCATAAATGGAGACGATCGACCTACGAAGTCGTCATAGAGACCCAAGACGTGTCATAGATACGGAGTCTGACATCAGCGGCTAAGTCAGTTTGTGTTAGGCTTAAGGTTAGTCAACTTAATATCAAACACAGCAGTCAAGTTGTTGGGGTATTTTCTGTCATTGTACCTTTGCACATTCATGAAATGTGTTGCATTTAACCCATCCTAACTATTAGGAGCAGTGAGCACTATCAATAGAGGGCCCAGGTGCAGTTGTTAAGTGACTTGCTCAGGGACATTTTCACTAGGCGGACCGGGGGTGAACCAGCGACCTTCTGATTCCCAGAAGGTTGCTGGTTTGTGCGTGTGTGTGTGTGTGTGTGTGTGTGTGTGTGTGTGTGTGTGTGTGTGTGTGTGTGTGCCTGCGCTCGCATGAACATGGTCCACATCATAGACATAATATACGTAGATGCGGCATTGGCTGCTGGATTGTACCTAAACGTTGCTGCCACATTAGTCTGGGCAACTTGCCATAAGACTCTTCTCCCTCCTGGCTCCCAAGCTGTGGAATAAACTCCCCCTCACATTTAGAACTGCAGACTCACTTCTGATTTTCTGCTGCAGTCTGAAAACTCACAGAAACACCTCGTGGATTTGAATCCCTAGTCTCTGCAGTGGTAGACAGTACATTTATTTATTGTTTTTATTCATAAAGCACCTTTCAAAACAATGTAACAGGTACACCTGCACCACCCGAGCACCTGACAGATGCTAGGTTTGATGATTACCTGGTTATCTGGTTATCCTAGTTTCTTTGAAGCACTAAATTGTTACCCTGTTTTTTGACTAGGGTTCATGCTATTTACTCTGATCTCATCTCACACTTGTAACTTGCTCTGGATAAGAGCATCCGCTAAATGCCAAAATGTTTTTTGTTTTGTTTTATAACTATATTACTGTTGGTTTCTATGTAGGATAAAGTATTTTGGTATGGAAATATTAAAAGTTGGCACGGGCAACATACAGAGCAACATATGTCTTTCGGCGTTACGCCAAAACACATACAGTACATTGCTCTAAAACTGGAGCAGGTGTGCATCCTCTGTTTGCCTTCTTGGCCGTAGGTGCTTAGCTAACAGAACATACTCAAGTGAAAACATTTCCAGCAAAGTGGAAAGAAGAAAGCGGCACTCCAAAATAAAAGACTTGTTCTCAGTTAAACCATTTTCTTTTAATCTGACGACTGATGCGTTTCGGTGCATGGCCTTCATCAGAGCAAGGTGAAAATGAAACATTGCTCTGTATGCTACCCGTGCTAACTTTTTTTTTCTTCTACATTTTCATGATTTTCACCCAGTGCCAATTGCCTAAGCTTGTAATCCTGGGCGCTAATCTCCCTCTACCAGCCTGGGGAGAGACCCGAACTGAGATTCTTTCAATGCATGAGGTCCGCCCAGTCAAAATGTCCCTGAGCAAGTCACTTAACAACTGCATCTGGGCCCTCTATTGATAGTGCTCACTGCTCCTAATAGAGGAGAGAACACACCCCCAGTGCCCACAGCGTCCCCAGCTGGAATCGAACCCAGGACCTTCTGGCTGTGAGGCGAGTTCCCCGTGCTAACTTAATAAAATTGCCTGATAACCATTTCCATGATTGCTAGTATCCTATCCTCTAAACTGCAAAAGCATTACCGTATACCTTGTGACATAGAAATACAGTATATACACTTGCAGCTTGCCAGGACCAATATGGACAGGTGTTTCCTGTCCTGAGATGTGTGGCAGTGAATCTCTACCTTTCAATGACATAGAAGTTGTCCCCGTCGTCATCCATGTCGATGATGTACTCTCCGGTTACAACTGATTTCTCAAACATGGCATCCAAAACCTCGGCCATCTGATCCTGGAAACAAGTTGAATTGTTTTACTTTGCTGCTGTCCGGGGGGCGAAAACCTTGTACTGTATGTCCAAAACAGTTACTTTTCAGGAAGTGGGGAAAAATAACCATAATCCAAAGGATCCAATGTTATCATCTAGTTCTTGTTAATACTTTTTGACAAATCCAGACAGATTTCACCACTTAAGTTAAGTCTACTAAGTTCACAATGCAAGCCTGTCGATTGTCTATTTTCTCCACTTTGAACCACAAAGTTTAAAATAGGGCATTAAATCATTTATGGGGAAATAAACAAACTATATATAAAATATAGAGATACAAGGTTTCTGCCCAACAGCAATTCTACTTTTGTTTGGCCTCTTCCAGTCTAACCAGTTTGATGTGGCTGTCCACTTACCCTCTCCAGGTTTTTGAAGAGCAGAATGTGTTTGCATGCTTCCTGTAGTCTCTGCCTCTGATCATCTGACTTAGGGTGAACAACCTTAAAAGATGAAAGAGAGAGAAAAAGAGTGTTTTTTTGTACAAACTAAGGTGTTATTGTTAATTGAGTAACATAACATCATTATCACAGCCCTGTTACCGCTGAATTCTCACAGGGGAAGTAGTAGTGTAGCAAATAGTTTTTTTCTGTCAAGGCGCTCAGGCTAACCAAATAGAACATTTGAAAACACTTCTCATAGTTCTGATTCCTTCCTTCTGCTCTAATCCTGAGTTAGAGCAATGGTTCTCAAAGTGGGTCCAGGGACCCTCAGGGTTCCTTGAGGTTTCAAATGGACTCTTGCAGGTCTGTAACTCTCATAGTTATGGGGGGCCTTGAAATGAAAAGGTTTGAGAACCACTGAGTTAGAGGATGCAGAAGTGCAGAGTGTCTTACTTTGGTTTCTCTGTCATCATCCTCATCAGGGTCGTAGCTCTCAGCACACACTGCACAGAGAAACAGTACAAGTCATTCACAATAAGCAGAAAAGGAACCTGAATGAAAACTGTGGAAAGGATTCATCTAAGGTTAAATGATTTGACTTATCTGACTTCAAGCATCATCACCAATACAATAAGCCCTATGACAGTGTGATATGGTCATTCCTGTAGCAACCTGCCCAGATACCTGTCAAACTACTTCTATAGATTGAGTGATGACACCAGAAGGAGATCATCTGACCTTGTTCCCACAAAATCCGTCTCAAACATGGGTAAAAAATGTATTCTACTCTACTGCCACCAAAATGTGGAATGACCTACCAAAATACATAAAGCTTCTTGACTGCAGACTTCCTACCCAAACGCAAAACTAACCGAAAAGAATTCCTGTCCTTAAAATATGAGTGGACATAGTTCTCCTTCAACACCTTGATAGTAGAATCCTCTGCCCCTGCCCCCACCCCTCCTTTCTCGATAAATATACCTTCTATACCCTATGAGTTTTATTCCAATACGTTTTGTATTGTATGTATTATATGTAGGCTATTACTGATTCATTGAGTACAATGGACCACAATGGAAACAAGCCTTCAGGGGCTTTTTGTTCAATGAACGAATCAACCATAAATCAAAGCAAACCTATAATAAACCAAAAGTGACTGAGTTTTACCTGAGGCCCTTCTTGTGAATCTGTTGATTACTGGAGCTGTTGAGATGAAAGGGAGAGCCATACAATAAACATTTTACAGTGGAAGTATTAACTAACACAATTCTTCACTTCTGTGGTTCATTCTGTTGTTCAATTCTGTCCATCGGCTGGATTTAATACAGCTACATGCTCAGTCAGAAATTCTAAACCACAAATGTTGCCATTATTAGCTCTTTTAATTAATTAGCAGAGATAATTAACTGTCAGTTGGCATTGCCAGGGGCTTTTGGGGGCCACTTATTATAAAGTCATTAGTATATTAGCCTAATTTACGTAAATGATTTTGCTTGTACACATAAGTTGTAAGTAACGTATGCCTTACTTAAGCTTTTGGGCAACTCTAGCTATAGGTGGCTGGTATATATATATATATATATATATATATACACACATATACATAAGTTTGGATGTAAAAAAAAAAAAGGAAACCAGCCACCTAAAGCTTAAGTAAGGCAGATCTACCACACACACACACACACACACACACACACACACACACACACACACACACACGAATGTTTTACATTATTTAGCCTAATAAAAATTTCAATCAATCAATCAAAAACACACACACACACACACACACACACACACACACACACACACACACACACACCCCTTTGGATCTAGCTTTCAGGGGCAGCTAAAGGTAAAAGGTAAAATACGATTTGATACAAAATCATGTTTTCATGATATATAACTCCCAAATTGTATAAAATATAAAAAAATAAAATAAAAATGTACTACAATATACCCCTGGGATTGGGATTCTATCCAACGCTCCAAATCAAATTATTCGGTATGCGTACCCACGAACTCTTCATCCTCCTCTGAGTCGCTCGCCGACTGCACAACGAAGTTGACAGCCCAGCCTGCACCCCCACCCCCACCCCCACCCAGCCGCAGCTGACAGGAGGAGTCATGATGGGGGAAGTCCTCCTCTCCTCCTCTATGTCTGCTCTCTATCTTCTGGCTGAAATACTCCAAGGCAAAGAGTGTCAGATCTGCTGGCTGGCTCCTCAACACCGCCACGGTGAAGTCTCTCAGCATGTCTTTCAGTCCATCTGGGACCCGGATGTCCATGTTTGGAAGACCGTCGGTAATAAAACAATGTCCAGTTTTTATTTTCTTCTCTTTTTTTTAAGGGAGAGAGCGGAAGAAATGAAAATAATAAATGCCTATACAAAAAAAAAGGCACAAAAAAAAGAGAAAAAAAGGCCAACTGACGGTTGGCTCTTTGGATGTGGTCGTTAGCAGGCGTGTTGCTAGCGAGCTATAGCTGCGAAACGATTGACAGTTCACTCCAAGGATGCTTCAAGGGGAGCCATCATGTCTACGAGGGGAACGGCATCATGCCCATTTTAAAAAGCCAAAAAGTCACAATCCAGGTTATTTCCATATCAATTACACACGGCAAAGAGGCTTATTAAAAGAGTGAGATGACAACGCAGAGCGTAGGCTACAGCAGCGTCAATATATGCCAATGCCTCGTACAAAACTGTGCATGTGACGTCGGGGTTGTGCTGTAACCGGTGACCTATCGAATTCCATGACCGTAGATGTCGCCGTTCTGGAAATTCGCTCTCGACGATGGAGACAAAATACATCTTTGGTAAACTTAGTATGATTGTTATCTTAATGCATTTATTGTCAATTGTAGTGATGAAAAAAAAGACACCGCATGTGATGTGACCGTGATGGCACTTGTGGAAAACGCCAACGGTGACATGATGTGACCTAAAATGCAATAAAACTGCATTTTCTCATCAAAAGGAGAGGGGGAAAAAAAGATAAACCAGCGACATCTGGAGTCACATAAATCGATAGGTTACCGATTCCAATGTAACGCCCAGTATCCATGGAAACCAACCATCTAGAGAGGTTGACCGTCGCGCAACGACAGGGCTCGCAGCATCGCACAGAAACAGAATCACAGGAAGAGATCTGATCTGTCCATGCATGATGGACCCAAGTTAATAACTCAATTTTTATCTTTTCTTTTACAACAAACAATTAAAAAACGTATTTTTGACTCAATTGTATTTCAACATTTTCAGATTCCATATTATCAGATACATCTGAACTTGGATGCAAAATATATATTGCTTTTATGACTTAACATTTTATTGGCCATTTTGATGCAAAATATCATTGACTATCTTACATTGGCATATTGCTGAAGTGTGACAGCTCCAGTGATGTCATCAATCCCCATGTGTCTTCAACGGACCCTAGGGGTCCCCAGAGTTAGGCTACTACTGTAATAGGGGTGCTGCAAAATGTGTATGTGATAGGAACATTTTTTTTTACATTTTTCCCAAACAATTGGCTAAAGAGAGAGGGAGAAAGGGTGACACAGCAGAAGCCTGCCTGATTTTTAATTAGCAGTAGTTGCAACACCAGGGTGTGAGCATGCTTACTTCACACTGAGTGTGACATTTTTTCAAAATGGACACTTTTTCCAAGTAAAAAAAGAGAAAAAGAAAATAGCATATCTACAAGCGTAGAAGATTGGCTTTTTACGAATAGCCAAAATAGGACTTAAGTGGTTAAAAGTGAACATACAAGCTGCATGTGGTTATGTCTCACTTGTGTAAGAGGAAAGGAAATGTTCATATCTCATATGCCTCATTTCTGATGACACATTGTTTTTATTGACTGATTCAGTGACATATATAAAAACACAATACGTTTCAGTTATTGTATAATATTTGCTCTCTGGTATGATTCATATGAAAGTGATTTCTCAAAGGAGACATATATTTGAACACATTTTGTCTTAAAATTATTGTGAGAATGTCATAAAAAGAAAAGATTTGATGACTGATGTCTGCTGTGGATTTGCAACCCCTCCCCAACTGGGAGATAGGTGGCGGTTATATAATTTAACAAATACAATATAAAATGTATAAATACAATTATTAATTAATAATCATCACAATTCAAAATCAATCTGCAGCTACAGTAGGTGAATGCAGAAAGGGCATTTGCCCTCCCCCGGGGACCAGTAAATTCTCCCTTTCCCTTCCCTAATTTACAAATTCAATATAAAATGTATTATTTCAATTCATAATTATACTTATAATGTAATCCTAAACTGCATACAGTTGTGCATTTGACGACATTCTCTCTGAAACTTCCATCTACTGTAACATGACTGCTCTGGCCCTGAAACTACTGGAACGATTATTATTTACAGTTAAATAACATTATAACCAATAATGTCTCCATTCCTCTTTCCACATGAGGTTTCTATTTTCAATCCTTTTCAAGAAGTATCGCTTCTTGTCACTTTTTGTTTTAGCCTGACCACAATGTTAAAAATGTTCTTTAGATAGCATGTTGTTTAGAAACAAATGCTAGTTTTAAGATTTACCTGGTGTGGTGTCCTAGTTTCCTAGGTTCTCTTTTCACTTATGAGACAATTTACCCTATTGTTAGTTGATTAGGGTTCATGCTTGGCACACAAGTCGTTCTGGATATGAGTGTCTGCTAAATGCCTAAATTGTCATTGTAATTGTCTTTATGAGTTTCTCCTAAGTAGGTCTATATCATATTTATCTTATCTTTATTACCCTGAGATCACAATTAATTTTTAAAAAATCCCCTAATGCCAATCATTGATGGTGAAGATACTCCAGTCCAATCAGTTAGCTTTGAATCCCACCAGCACCACTATCATCTGTCATCCACAGTTATCTTTCTTTCCATCATTAAAAAGGAAAATATATATACAAAAGACAACCCACTGTCTTCATTTAAACAAAGGCCACATAAAAATCAGCTTGTGTTCCTTTAATTTTTTCCTTTAAGAGTCCTTGGATCGTTTCTCCACACCCTGTTTGACCCCCAGTACCAGGTGAACGAACCAGTTGATCTGGACCATCCAGCCTTTCTCCCTGCAGATCTCTATCTGGTTGAGAAGGTGATTCTGAGCCTCATCCTCGCTGCGGCCCACTGTCAGTGCCTCACGGATATACTCGATGTCCTCAGTGCTGGTCAGCTGGGGCATACCTGTTGTTGGGGGGGAGAACGGAGGGTGTTTATTCCATACACAGTTTAAGTAATGTCGGCATTTTCTCCCTAACTTAGTCCTTACCAATTCTCATGTACATAATACTACGAACCCTGTCACTGCTAACCCCATAGCCTCGCATAAACAAACAATCTGATATCTCTGCCCATCTCCATCAACCAATCGTCTGCATACGTTTAAATTCATTGTATGGGCTTGGATGGCTGACGAAGGCAACCGGTGACAAAGCTACACCCATAATTAGGCCATAACCTTTTTTAGGACACGCCTTTACCGCAATTACCACATCGACTGAATGCCTCTGCCCAGATGATTAAGGACCACCCTCTGTCCTTCGCATTGGTGGCAGACCCGTTTCCTGTTCATTTCCCCATAGCTTTGTTGATTGGCTCAGCAGCCGATTTGAGCGGGAAACACACATGAAGTTTAGCCAATCTCAAAGGAAGCTATAGGAAAATGAACTGGAACAGGAAACGGGTATGCAACCTTTTGGAAACCCGCGAGTACAGTTATGCACAGAGCCTATTGTTGATGTAGTTGATGTACAGTATGAATTCTGTAGAAGCAGTACCTGTCATAAGCATCATGGAGAACAGAATGATCAGCAAGTTGGTGTGGTGACGCAAGGCGAGGTAGGCCTTCACACACACATTCTGAGATAGATTGAGAGGGAGAGAGAGAGGGAGAGGGAGAGAGAAAGGGTGAGAGAGAGAGAGAGAGAGAGAGAGAGAGAGAGAGAGAGAGAGAGAGAGAGAGAGAGAGAGAAATGTGAAAGAGTAAAAGACAATGAGTTTTTTCAGGACTTCAGGACTCAAATATACTGGAGACATACCAAGTTGAGAGCTTGTTTTGAGATATTTCCTACTGTAATCCATTATAATACATGGCTGCCATAGGTAACAAGACAACCTGGAGGTGTGCATAGTTGAGCCGTGTGACTCATCACCTTTCATTTGGGGATGACTGATAATGTGTTTCAGCCCAAGTTGATTTAACATTTTCAGCAACCTCTGGTGGACAAAGTTGCGGACAGAGTAACATCCTGTACATAATGTTCATACATACAGGCAGACCGCATCATTCATTACATTATTTTCTAATCTAATGCTACAGTCACAAGGAGGTAGTACAAATAGTCAGGGGTGTTTGTGTGTGAATGTGTGTACAGTATGAGTGAGTGCTACATTCAAATAATTATTTTGCACCTGGAATTTCTGGAAGTGGGGGCTGCTTTTCTTCCCAGCGGTTCCCATGACATAAAGGAAGTCTGGGGTGAGGACAAATGGAACCCGCTCCTTACTAATTCCCATGAAACTCTTACAGTTGCCCAGGATGTGGCCAAAGTCGATGTGGAAGAGATTCCCTATACGGTCAGACAAAAGGGTTTATTACTTCCTGCTAAATAGTGTGACACAGATGATTGCATTTGGTTTTGGACACATTTAGAAAATAAGCCCTGCAGCAAACACAGGCTTCTGCTCTGAGAAGTTGAAAGTAGGGGAGGGGGTTCTCCCCCACCAGTGATGAGATTGTCAGAAATAAGCTTGTCTCCTCCTTAAAGCACTTCATGGGTCTTTAACAAATGTAAACAAATAGCCAGGCCAGTGTGGTTTGCATCGTCTTGTGACAAGGGCTCCTTAGCAACCCAGCAAGAAGATCAGTTGTCTCATGTTAATAAAGTTTAAATATGTTGTAGCCTATTGGCGCATTAATAAAGTATCTAAACAATTTAAGAAAATGTCTGTACGTCAGTAAATGGCACATACTAACATGGTCTGCACCGTACAGTATATGCAGTCTGACGTAGTCATGTATAGACACCAAGCAATTGTGCATGTTAGGACTTTGATGCACTTTGACCTGGTTAGCTAACAAATAAGGAAAGCGTTTCAAGGCAATGTCTGTCACAAAGTGGATTTTCAATTTATTTTCAAAACCTCCCACTGAGCCAGCAAAGCGCCTGAGAGAGAGAGAGAGAGAGAGAGAGAGAGAGAGAGAGAGAGAGAGAGAGAGAGAGAGAGAGAGAGAGAGAGAGACACACACACACACACACACACACACACACACACACACACACACACACACACACACACACACACACACACACACACACACACACACACACACACACACATACGACAGCTGACAAGATGACACCCGCACCTCCCAGGTCTGTGCCAGTGGGCTATTTTCGTTTGGCCTCATGTTCTGTTTCATACTGTTCTCTTTTTTGGTTATGACTTATGGAATAGTCAGCCTTCATTCAGAAGTGCTGCTCTCTCGTTCAAGTAGGTAAAAATATGTTCTATGTTTAAGGGTCATTGATTTGCAGAATAGAGAATTAGATTAAGGTTTAAGGTTAATCATGAATTAAAGGGACTACACCATGAATTTTAACTTTTTCTTCTTTTTTGTGTGTTTTTGGTCTACCCTACCTCTCTTCTATCCCCCAAAATACCCCAGTTTGAACACTCAGGCTTTCACAGCAAATCTGGGGTTTTCTGTAAATTGGTCTCAAAACAGGCCAAACTGATTTGCACCCTGACGTGACGTGACGTCAGGGTACAATCCCTCCCGTTTTTCAGTAAAAAAAAATAAAAAAAATAAAAAGAAATATTAAAAAAATAAAAATCTCTTATTTTATTTTTTTTACTTTTTCCACACAGAGCCAGGAGATAACATGCATACAAACTGGCTCAATAGCGCCCCGTGCCAAACAGGACAATGTGGTATTGCAGGTGAAAGTGCTTTATAAGCCAGAGAGAAGTTAGTTGGAATGAGTATATCTGAGGCTTGATTTAGGCTCAAACCTTTTGAAAAACGTTTGAGGAACATAAACAATATGATAATAAATATTATTATTATTTTTTAAATTCATGGTGTAGATCCTTTAAGGTTTCATGATTGATATGAGCATGCGTAACATAGGCTAAGTCGATATTGATCTTTTCTCATCATAACAAAGATGCTCTGAACATAATAACATATTACGTACTTCCTGTTTTACATTTTTATTAAAGCCTTGGTTCAGTCTTTTTATGATCAGTCTAATCAGCACTGCAGTGTTGGACAGCACTGCCTAGGGTGTTGTAGGCCTCAATAAAACGTACACAAGGCACTACCAGCTCCCCCTTCCTCCTCCATCTAAAACTATGTTCATAAAGTCATACAGTAGTTAGATCACATCTTGCATATTGGTAAAATACACCAACAGTTAAGAATCAGAACGTTCATGCACCAAAAAGGTGCAGGTCTAAGGTCAGAACAATATGAGGTACATAGGAGACCGCACACTCCCTTCTAATATTTATTGGACTAATTTGATTTCATCTACAGTACATGTTTTGGCATTCACATCCTGATGAAGACTAATATGATTTCATCTACAGTACATGTTTTGGCGTTCACATCCTGATGAAGACAAAGGCCAGAAATATGGAGATGCTATCTATTGGTCTGATAAATATTGGAAGATAGTACGCTTAAAAGTCTAAAAGGTTTCATTTGTGTCCCCCAATACATGCAAATAGCACCTATTACCACAGATGATTGCTTTCTATAGCCTCAATATGTTTTTTATACATTGCAATTTAAGTGGTTCAAATTAAATTACAAAATGACTGCATGGTGTTTGGGGAATCAAAAGGAGTTACCAGATTCAGTGATCATGATATTGTCATTGTGTCTGTCCCCTATCCCCAGGACATAGGTAGCTACACAGTAGCCTCCACAGGAATAAAGGAAC
>NC_139960.1:24411140-24478640 GCF_963454915.1 Gymnoscopelus microlampas
CACAGACAAATACTGATAAATGTTTTTGTTTTTTTACTTACCGCACCATCTCCTTTATTTATTTATTTCATTGATTGTATACGGTTTCATTGATTGTATACTGTTTCATTGATTGTATACTGTTTCATTGATTGTATACTGTTTCATTGATTGTATATCGTTTCATTGATTGTATATTGTTATGTTGTTTATATCATAATTGTAATTGTGCTTTGGCAACACTTGTCACATTTCATGCCAATAAAGCCTATTGAATTGAATTGAATTGAATTGAGAGAGCGAGAGAGAAGAAGTGAACATGCATTAATTAACAAAGTCATGATTTTTGTTCAGTAAATTATATTTGGACCGGTTAAATTGAGGTTTGAACCAGGGACCTATAGACTTGTGGGTAGACAGTGTAAAGGATAAGGATAATTCCAGGTCCGTTCATGAAAGTCCTTGCGGTCTTGTTTCCAATGAGGGCCTGTGAGCAATTAGGGGTTAAGAGTCTTGCTCAGGGACAAATTTCATTTCATCGACACATTTGCTGGCCTGGCCTGGAATCGTACCTGGGGCAACCAGGGCCTCTGGCTCCCTAGGTGGGCTCACTAACCACTCAGCTATGGCCACAGTACAGACTGAGCCATTGGATAGACAGAATTGGATTTCATATGTGGTAAGTTATCATACAGCATGGGTTGCTTATTATATACATACAAGCTCATAACGCGTCACATTGTAGATCGGCTGTATGTGGTTACTGTAGGTGTTGTATTAATAATTACATCTGCAAAGTAACAAGTAACTAAAGCTGTCATCTGCTGTAATTGCAGTAGAGTAGAGTAGTAAAGTAAAAGTACCTAAAAATTGTACTGTGCATGTGGCAGGTGTGATTGGTGATGAGTGAGAGGGGTGGATCCAATCCATGGGAATAGGGGGAATTCCAAATGATGATCACCTCAACGCATTGTTGGGGACAGGGATCGAACCAGCGACCTATGGATTCACAGGCTGCCTCTCTTCTCATTGAGCTAGAGATATGGCCTCCCTGATGGTGTCTGTTGACACTCTCACACTCTACTGGTGGAGCTATTGAATCGACAGCATCAGATAGTGAGAAAGGAGAATCCAACAACACAAAACAAAAGGGCAAATGAATTACGTCATACATTGAAAATAACTACTTTCAAGTATGCATTTCTCGTTATCTTTAACAATTGCACATGCATTGATACAGTCATGTTGTGTGCAATGCAATTGAGTTGAGGTCTGCATGAGGTGAGATTTGAACCAGCGACCCTGTGGTATCAAGGCAGATGATTAAGCCATTGGGCCAACAGACCCGAACTGATGAAAAAGGAGTTCACACACATGACACACTTTCACGCAAATTGCTCAGAAATGCTGGATTTAAATGTTTTTCAAACTGCTCAAAATTGCAGACAATCTAAGGGCGGAGCTTACTGGTCAAAGTGATAGATATGTTCCTCATTGATACAGTCATGTTGTGTGCAATGCAATTATAATGAAGTCTACCTGAGGTGGGATTCGAACCAGCAACCCTGTGGTTTCAAGGCAGATGATTAAGCTATCAAGCTATTGAACCTACACACCTGAACTAGTGAAAAGGGAGTTCAAACACATGACACACTTTCACGCAAATTGCTCAGAAATCCTGGATTTAAATGTTTTTCAAACTGCTCAAAATTGCAGACAATCTAAGGGCAGAGCTTACTGGTCAAAGTGATACATGTGTTCCTCATGAGTCAAGGCACATGTGTAAGCAGGTTTAACGGCTGTCGGCCAAACGAGGCATGACTTTTGCCTGTTTAAAGTTTGCATTTTCAAAAAATTGCTATAGCGCCCCCCTTTGACCAATTGGAGTAAGATTGGTTTCAGTGATACTTGGAATGACCTTCTACAATATTGCAAAGTGTCAAACAAATGCGAGTCTGCATGTATGTTTTAGGGGCAGATGAATAATTGTCATAAAACTGCAATTTTCATTGGCTTATAAAAAGCTTAACGTTTTCACTTATGGAAAATCTGCTTGCTCACGTCTGTCGGCATTGGTCATTCATTGATACAGTCATGTTGTGTGCAATGCAATTGAGTTGAGGTCTGCATGAGGTGAGATTTGAACCGGCGACCCTCTGGTATCAAGGCAGATGATTAAGCCATTGGGCCAACAGACCCGAACTGATGAAAAGGGAGTTCACACACATGACACACTTTCACGCAAATTGCTCAGAAATAGTGGATTTAAATGTTTTTCAAACTGCTCAAAATTGCAGACAATCTAAGGGCGGAGTTTACTGGTTAACAATTGCACATGTATTCATTGATACAGTCATGTTGTGTGCAATGCAATTATAATGAATTCTACATGACGTGGGATTCGAACCAGGAACCCTGTGGTTTCAAGGCAGATGATTAAGCCATTGGGCCAACAGACCTGTACTAGTGAAAAGGGAGTTTACACACATGACACACTTTCACGCAAATTGCTCAGAAATCCTTGGTTTAAATGTTTTTCAAACTGCTCAATATATTTCGGAATGGAAACTAGTGGAAAATAGTCGATCTACAAGCTCACAACACGTTGCTATCTAAAAAGGTGTGAGATTGTAGATCGTCTATTTTCACAAGAAAGTATGTCATACATAAAAAACAACTACTCTCAAAAGCATTTCGTGTTATTGTCTAAACATTGCACATGTCTGAATTAACAGGGTCATGTTTTGTACAATGCAATTTAAATGTGAACTGTAATAAGTGGGATTCGAACCAGGGACCTTTGGCACATGAGACTCACACATACTGGTGGAGCTATCCAATACACAGCCTTAGACAGTGAAAAGGGAGAATCCAACAAAACAAAACAAAAGCGCGAATGAAGTACGTCATACATTGAAAATAACTACTTTCAAGTATTCATTTCTTGTCATCTTTAACAATTGCACATGTATTCATTGATATAGTCATGTTGTGTGCAATGCAATTATAATTAAGACTACCTGAGGTGGGATTCGAACCGGCTACCCTATGGTTTCAAGGCAGATGATTAAGCGATCAAGCTATTGAACCAACACACCTGAACCTGTGAAAAAGGGCCTCAAACATGTATTTGACACAGTTTCATGCAAATTGCTCAGAAATCCTGGATTTAAATGTTTTTCAAACTGCTCAAAATTGCAGACAATCTAAGGGCAGAGCTTACTGGTCAAAGTGATACATGTGTTCCTCATGAGTCAAGGCACATGTGTAAGCAGGTTTAACGGCTGTCGGCCAAACGAGGCATGACTTTTGCCTGTTTAAAGTTTGCATTTTCAAAAAATTGCTATAGCGCCCCCCTTTGACCAATTGGAGTAAGATTGGTTTCAGTGATACTTGGAAGGACCCTCTACAATATTGCAAAGTGTCAAACAAATGTGAGTCTGCATGTATGTGTTAGGGGCAGATGAAAAATTTAAAAAAAGCTGCAATTTTCATTGGCTTATAAAAGCTTAACGTTTTCACTTATGGAAAATCCGCTAAGTTACGTTTGTCGGCATTGGTCCAAAGTTCATGTGTATACAGTTTCGTACAGATTGCTCATAAATCCCAGGAGAAGTGATTTTTTTACTGCTTTTTACTGCTTTTCATAGAATTCGAAATGGTGGGAGATCTAAAGGTCAGAGGTCAAAAGTCAAACAGTGAAAGTTGTTAGGCATGAGGAGACGCATGTGTGTATCGAAGTTTCATGGCTGTAGGTCGAACAGGGCATGAGCTGTACCTGTTCAAAGTTGGCATATTTCAATTGAGTGCTACAGCGCCACCCTTTGGCCAATGGTTGTGAGTTTCGGGTTTTCGCCGTTTGGCATAGCCCTCTACCATATTGCCGAATTTCATAAGAAGTGACCAGGCGGTTAGGCCAGAACTGGCAAAACCGGCGGAAGAATAATAATGAAAGTGTAGAGATGTAATAGGGTTCGAAGCCTGATAGGCTCTCGAAACCTAACAAGTTGCAACCCTTGTCACCTGTAGGATGAGCATGTCCTGCCTGAGATCATCTCCAGCTTTGAAAATGACCCCGATGGGTTCACTGGAGCGTGTGGTGGGGTCCGCACGCTTAAACTGTAACCACAGTGGCTTCTTCTTAGACGCCATCACTTTACACTGCTCGATCTGTACACACACACACACACACACACACACACACACACACACACACACACACACACACACACACACACACACACACACACACACACACACACACACACACATACTGTATATTGACTCATAGCAAGACAAACATGATCAAACATGTGTGTGTGTGTGTGTGTGTGTGTGTGTGTGTGTGTGTGTGTGTGTGTGTGTGTGTGTGTGTGTGTGTGTGTGTGTGTGTGTGTGTGTGTGTGTGTGTGTGTGTGTGTGTGTGTCTATATGTTTGCGTGAGTGTGTGATCACCAGCAAAGCTCCAGCTCGTAGTCCAGGGTCATACGGCACCCTGAAGCTGTCTGGTAGACCTGAAGCCTGCACTTCGATCAGCTTCGATCGTAACGTAGACACCACTGCTCACACAACACATAAACATCAACGGAAATCAACAGCACTATAAGGGACTTAACCACTTGAACCCCGGCAGGGACCCCCACTAAATATATGAAATATATTCAAATACATTTTTTTACATTGATTTCATAGATAGTTTCATAGACTTGTTTGACAGCACTATCATCAGTGTTATGTAAATACTTGTCTGCACTTTTTCCCCTCTACACCAAATCTATTCGCCGAAAATAGCCTATATCTACAGGCTCACAACGCGACGTGTTGTGAGACTGTTGATCAGCTATTTTCTGTGAATGTTAATGTAGAAAAGATTTGGCCACTCCCCTGTTAAGTAACTCTGAGGCTCCCCTACGGGTCCCGGACCCCCTTCACCCATACTGTTGTACGTCAAATAGCATGTTGTGACGTGCTGTGAGATATTTTTGCTGTTTTTCGTATATTCTGAAATTATTGGAATGTTTTGAAAATGTTCTCCTATAATGACATGCCCAAAATAGGGAGTTCAAAGTAGTTAATAAATAATGATGCAGATTTGGATCCTGGGACTCACCTTGTGCTGACACTTCATACTTGTCTGACACTTTCTTGATCTCATGGGCAACTTTCTGTAGAGCCTCGGTCACCTCCACCTAGTTCGTATCAATTACAAAATCAACTAGAGAATGTGCTCCTCGGAGCACAAGTCTCCGCCAGCAGAACCGTGCTATTTTAACCAAAGGAAATCACTTACAGTACCCTATCTTGTGTCTTACCTCACTTTGAAAGAGACAAAACGCTCTTTCAAAGTGACACATCTATTTATAGGCCGCTATACGTCATGCGTCTCACTAGCCAATCAGAGCACACTCTTTCAACGTATTGTCACGTGTCACGTGAGGCTTGACCAATGTTAGCTTGGCCGAGGGGGGGGGGGGGGGGGGGAAGTGAAAACATAGTTTCCTGGCGGAGACAATGAACAAACGCCAGACACCAGAGCTTTGTGTATTATGTGCTTAAATGACATCCTATCCTATATTAAAATTGGCTAATGGTAGGGTGGGCCGACAGGCTGACCTCTGACATCACTCTGACTCAGTCATAACCATATAAGGAGTTCCGAATGCAGCTACGCCCATATATGGGCACAAAAGGGGGCATGCCCATATATGGGCATATACTGATGACATCAGCAATCTCCATATATGGGCATGAAAGGGACAAGGACTGACAGATACAGAGATCGAGACCGGTTGTCCAGAGCCACAGATCCGATCGCTATACCCATATATGGTCATGTGCATATATGGGACCAACGGACTTCAAACTCAGCGCATGCAGCGGCAAGGACTCGAGGGAGTGCGGTGCCTGCCGTCGAGTAGTTCTGGATATCCAGTTGTACAGAACCGCCGATCCAATATGGGTATTCCAATATATGGCCATATATTGATGACATCATGGATTTCCATATATGGGCATAAAAAGGACAAGGACTGACAGATACAGATATCACCATATATGGGCATAAAAGGGACACAGGTAGACGGGTACGAGGGGTACTCAGATGAAGCCCCAACACTATGATCAGCCATATTGGTCGGATCGGCAGTGCGACGTAGGTGTGAGGGCTGCATAGCGGCCCGAACCTCTAGTTGTTTAAAACAACTAAAAACAGCTTTTTAGGTCGTTGTTGGTATGTTGTTTGGTATACAGCATGGGTTTGCTTTCTTATGGCCATTAATCACTTAAAGGGGAATTTCACTTTAAAACACTTCTGGAGTAATTCTAACGGCTATACTCAGGCTTCCCCCAGACAGTTTTTAAGTTGCTTGATTAAAAGTAGTGTGGTGGAATCTCTCGAGGAGCAAGGCACCCCAAGCAAGGATGACAGACCAGTCTGCATGTTCACTATTTAAAAAAATACTAGTAACAAAGTTAAAATATTTAAATATTTGATATTAATTTGATCAGACACGCGGCACGCCCCCCTCTTATATAAGCCCATTCAAATTCACACCCATTCCTGAATCTGGTGATAGAAGCAGGAAAGTGTATGATCTACATATCTATCAAGTAGATAGACAGACAGACAGATTTCTGCCTGTGTCACTCTCTCGCACCCAATTTCTACAACTGTTCTTGAGTCTTACCTGTTTTCTAAAGTCCTGCAGCATGGCCTCTCCACAGCCTCTGAGGTAGGCCTCCAGCAGGACAGCATATCTCTGCTGGTAGTGCATTGACTGGGCTATCTCACTCCGCAGGAACCAGAACAAAAAATGCCCAATGCGTTTACTCTAGGCACAGACAAAACAGACAGGGAGAATAAACAATTGAAAAGATGTTGACCGATGTTACGGCCAGGGGCCGTTGTTATTATTATTATTATTAGTATTATGAGTGTTATTAGGTTATTATTTGTTAAGGTGCTGTCATATTTGTTTTCTATATTCCTAGTCAGAAGGAGCTTAAAATCTAAAGGATTTAGATACACTTGGAACATCAAAGAAATCCTGTGCACAATGTCTCAGTTGATGTTTAGAAGTGAAAGGAACCCATATACTGATACTGTGGATAATTAAAATGAATACATTAAACTTTTTTTAATAATATGATCATTATTATATAAAGATTATTCCTTCTACGTTCGAAACCATTCAAACATCTACAGTATTTTGCACATTGATGTCCTATGTATACAGTGTGTGTGTGTGTGTGTGTGTGTGTGTGTGTGTGTGTGTGTGTGTGTGTGTGTGTGTGTGTGTGTGTGTGTGTGTGTGTGTGTGTGTGTGTGTGTGTGTGTGTGTGTGTGTGTGTGTGTGTGTGTGTGTGTGTGTGTGTGTGTGTGTTTTGATATTCAAATGTTACTCTTATTCTTATTTAAACTGTATTAGTGGGAAGCTTATAGTAAAGAATTACATCTACTCATATCTGGTGTAAACACATGTGATGATGTGACAATATAATGAAGTTGAAGTTGATTTGAAAAGTTGGACTTGCACAGTAGCATCTGTACAGCACACGGGGAAAACAGCCTCCATTGTTAATGAGCTATGTCTTTATCCAGTCTGTAAACATTGGGACTTCTATGATGGCTACAGTACCGTATCGCTAAAGTACACTGGGTACAAAGTGAGAGGGGCACAAATAAATGCAGGCATATATGAACAAGCGGCCCAGTATAGACAACCACAAACAGACTATTGTTGCTAGAAGATGTGTGAAAACCCTCATCAACATCCTGTCAGCTGTTTCCACTACTAGGAAGTACTAGGCTCAATTGAAAACAACCTGAGCTAAATGAAAAAATCCTACAGACATTATTTGTAGGCTGGCTAGGTAGTTAACGAACAGCTGTTGTTCTGATGGTTCGTTGTTTTTCAAAGCAATGGCTGCAAACAGGATGTTCACACTGGTTAGAGTGTTTTAAGGGCAGCTGTGTTTTAGTTTTACAGCCTGAAACTGCCTACAGATAGAGGCACACACATGTGTACGCTCATTTTAAGCATGCAAGAATCAGATGAGTCGATACAAAGTACGTTCTTAGATGTGTTTTACTTGTGTCTACATGTTGACCTTACCCTTAGGGCTCTCTTAAGCAGAAACCTCACCAAGGCGCTGTCATGGTAGGGTTCAAACTTGACAGCCTGCAACAAACACACACACGCGCACACACGCACGCAGGCACAGACACACACGCACGTCGCACGCACGCACGTGTGCACACGCCTCATGTTAGCAATGATAATACCACATTTATTCAATACAGAGGAAACAAAGGTACAAGTATGTAATATACTTGTGTCTTACTACTTGGGTTTGACTAATTCTCATAGATCTGCAATTCAGCTGCTAAATTAGTGCAGCATTGAGAGTCAAAGTGGAACAAGTTCCCTAGTAACACTAGATTAGAAATATGAAACTGACATCTAAGATAAGATAAACCTGTATTGATCCCCAGGGGAAATTCAGGTGTCACAGCAGCAACAGCAGTAAGATTGAAACACAGAAGTGGTACAGGTAATAGTAAGAGTCAAGAACCAAACCAAAAGTTCACTTATGTTCAGTCTACCAATACATCTCAGTCTATCAATACACAGTCTCTAATTCTACAGTTTCACATCAGAACTATAAAGAGGAAACCTATACTGTAGCATAACACTGTAAAAGCAGGGAACCAAATAACTAATCCTCAATTTGTATTTTATTGTATTTTGATATTACCGTATTCAGTACAGTGGAGCCAAATTATGGTGAGTGAGATAAAGTTATTTCCATGTCACACCAAGGCCTTATTGTGGGCCCTGGGGTGCCAGTTGATCAAGTCATACCACTCATGCAAAACTGACCACATGTCTGCCATAGAAGGACAAACATAGAGGCCAAACATTGGGCATTGATGAATCATGCTGCTTCCAGGATAGTGGCATGTGAATTTATGTGACATGCAATGTGGTTGCTAAACCGCAATAGTTAGTAGTCAAAGAACAAGTGTGTTTTGTTGACTTTCAATATAGCAGTCTGTCATAGCCTTCATCAACAGCACAAACATATTGCCGCTGTCGGGCAGAAAGCTTGTATTTCCAAAACGGTTACTTTTCAGGAAAGTGTGTTTCAATGGATCCACTGTAGTTGTTATTTAGTCACAAGCTGTTGTTAATACTTTTCATCTATTAAATAATCTTAAAACCCACAGACAGACTTAACCACTTAACCACTTACCATCCTGGTATCCCTATATTTGGCATCTAATTGTGTAGGCGAGGAATAGAATAGAATCACCTGTACAAGTTGCAGCAGATATCTGAGCACATCGTCATTGCTCAGAGTCTCCAGTTTCCTGACAGCCATGGATCTGACCTGGGCATCCGAGTAGTGACAGTCCAACAGCTGCAAGGCCAGCCCTACATCCAGACCACTGGACACATACACATACAGTATAATATTATATTTCAATATCACTGAACATATTATGTTCTGTGATATTAAACACAATAAGACTGATGATGATACTGTACATCAGCTTGATATTGGCACACATCCACAGAGCTTATGCGAAAAGTGATTAGAGTTATAATTGAGAAAGAGACAAAAGAAGTATGTAAGAGCCATGTTTGATTTCTGTTAATCAGGGTGCGGGCAAGGCCAAGGCTGACCAGGTACTTAATGTGGTGTCAATCAAGCACAGATGTTGTTGATAGGGAAGAGGCAAACAGATTTTGACTGTTCTTGTGCTCTGTATGCTGTGCTGTGCTCAGATTAAGTTTGGACTGTATTTTTTGACAACTTTGGAACAGAAAATAAATATTTTGGAACATAAATATTTAGTTTGTTGCACGGGAACGTTTGGACATTCGTTTTGTTGAGCACAAATCAAAACAATCAATCTAATCGGCAAACAGTAGTGGTTAAGGTAAAGGACTTTGTCACCTCAAAGTGTGTTTTTAATATTCACTCTTTAAAAACGTGTTTTTGTCTGTTGCAATATTTTGGGTATTGTTATTGCTATTATTAACGTGCTATTATATACTGTACCTGCATATAGTGGGAGAAACACACAAGAAGACAAAGGGTATTCTTTCCCACACATATATTCTTTCCTCAAATCAGAACCAATCCTTATGATGTTTATTATTTATTATTTATGTGAGGAGATCATACTGTATGACAGCATGAGTATTTGGTTGTTTTCGAATTACCTGCTGTCCCACACGCTGCTCCTCTCCAACAGCTTGTGAGTGGCCAGGACAGCTTCCTGTTTCCCCCACTTCACTGAGCCTAGCAGCTTTGGGTACGCCCTGCAGAAAGGAAGGCACATACAGTACAAGAGGGCACACTCACACTTATAGCCAATGCAATTTCCCATGTTGTCTTGCGGGCTGTGGGCACTGCCGGCTTGGTGCCTATTTTCTGGTGTGTATAGTTCATGTGACTTACGTTGGAGGGGTTGGTTCACTGAAAGAAAACTACAAATGAAATGCCTGCCAAGTGGGGTCAATGATGGCGCTTCTCTCCTATTGGTTGACGCCCAGTCAATGTTCGCCAGTGTTAAACTCCAAACTTCAGACGCGTTGAACTTCACTTGTCAACAACAACATGTCACAATGGGTAGCTCCACCTCTTTGGTCCCATAGGATGGCCATAGGATACCCTCAGACTGAATGCAGAATGCACGCAGGTGCATATAGTGTTACCATTTTTACCTCCACTAAGGAGGTTTCGTTTTCACCCCCCATCTGTCTGTGACTACTGTAACATAACTCGAAAAGTAATGGCTGGATTGCCATGACATGCTCGCAACAGCAAGACGCCTGTTGTTTTTAGTGACCCCGAAACCATTCCTCAACCTTAACATCAGGCCAAACATTCAAATGAGCAACATTTTTGTGTCTAACACATTGTGTGCCAAAAACGGTCCCGACCGTTTTTGAGAATCCATGCGTCATGTGCCATAAACGGTCCGGACCGTTTTTGACCCTTTTTTTTTTAATACGTGGGGCCCACGTGGGGCGCTCTAACGAAACTTTGGGATCATCCAAGGAGTCTCTGAGAAGGAGAGGCCGGCTGTGGATCCATGTCAAAAATCCTTCCGGTCGGCCGCTCCAATGTTAACTCCTTGACTAAAAGCTTAATATCTCCATTTCTTTTTAACGTGGTGGAAGTGAGCCGTTTTCAATCGGCGATCACTCTGCAATGGAGGATCGCGTTAGAAATATTATTGTTCCAGGCGTTTGTCTCGCACGCACGCTTTGTTTACATGCACTTCCGCGTCGGGGCTTCTACAGCACGAAACGTATCAATGTAAGTGGATGGAAGAATAGCAGGCACTGAACGTACAATATTTTAATAAACCTCTGGCACCCGATGTGTTTAGCTTGTTCTATTTTACAACTGGGTAAGCTAGGACTTACTTATTAACTGATAAGTTAACCGACTAACTGATTGAGCCAGTTTTACTAGGTTTTAATAGGGCCTTTCAAGAGTCATGAAACTCATCATTCCTTTGGTGAACTGTACCTGGGGTGACGCATACACTCATGTCTGAAGTGCCACAGCAGCTCCTTGTCCTCGGGGCTCAGCGGGTGAAGGGGGTCCGTGGCCACGATGGCTTCAAACTGCTTCCTCAGGTGGTTGGGCATCTCCCTCTGCCCCCTCTCCCCCGCCTCGGCATCCTCCCCAGCCCCCGCGGACCCCGAGTCGCGACAGGCGGAGTTGCGGCTCCTGGGCAGCACCACCGGGTGGCAGTACTTGTCCAGCAGTATGGACACGGCCAGGGACTTGTCCTTGTCCGGGTCGGTGGCCGAGGTGAGCTTGTCGGCGTTGATGCTGCTGCTGTTCTCCTCATTCTTCTCCGGCATCTTCCACATGTGGAGGATGAACTCTCCCTGACGCAGCAGGGAGCGGTGGTCCACCAGCAGAAGGTTGACGTAGTACAGCAGACGACTCTTGGTCTTCCCTGGAACACATTAATGTCGTTCTTAGGCAAACAAGATATGCAGATAGATAAATCCTTGGAGCCCGCCCTTCTTACATCTGATAAAAGAGACCACCCACGCGTGCGTTTGCACACGCGATATGGTACAATGAAAATAGCCTACTACAAGCTCACACCGCGTCACATTGTAAATAGGCAATTATTTTAACATTTTGTTTTTTAAGAAATTTGAATTTTGATATTAAATTATAATGACCCAAAATAGGGATGCCAGGTTGAAAGTGGATAAAAGCAAGTTATGATTAAGTTATGATGAACAAGGCCTCACGCCCCTCCAAGGCGAGCCAGACCCCAGGTTGGGAAACACTGATAGATAATGGAAGCCTTTAACTTACCCTCATGGTTACCACCTCCGCTTCCTGTGTTCTCTTGTGGGGCGGAGCCTCCCTTGGAGTTGGGGGTTTGGGGCGCCTTCCCACAGCACACCTAATGGAGAGAAGTGTCCTTTCAAACCATCTATGGTCTTTCCTCAGACATACTTGAACATCTGAGCAACTTAATGAAGGTCTGTGTGACCTTTTTTTTGCATCAGGAATCCATTGGCCAAAAATGAATTTCCAAAATAAACTATAGTTAGGTTAAATCAAAGGACAGATTTCTGGTCCTATTTTAACGGGTTCATTTGGTTACATTTGTACACTTTGAGTTAAATGAACACTGAGGATTTTACAGTGTAAATGCAGGTCCATGGACTAATGCCTATCAGACTGGGGGACTGGTGAGAATCACAGTTACTGTACATCACATGTTGAACAGAGATCCATACCTACATACCTGTAGGTTGAGACGTGAGCCCTTTGGCAGGTCTTTGATCTTGATGTTGAACTCCAGCCAGCAGTTCCATAAAACATCCTCTGTGAAAGGTTTGGAGGACGTCCTCTCCTGAGAGAAGGGAGACAAACATGTACTTCTTGTAGTCCAAATACATCAGTCATGCACAATAATATGCCAATCTGACCCTGATTATTATTGTTGTATGATTCCCCAAAATCAGGGTGTGGTCTTAATCGACGTAATAAAAAAACATATTCATACAGCTGTTCTTTTTCCCAATCTGATTTATGTGGGCATGTCTTTTAAGTTTCTTAATGTGCACATTTCTGAATACATATCTGTAAGACATAAAACATCATTGGACCCAACTAATCGAGGTATTCGTGTGCCTGTAAAAGCAAGATACAGTTGAATGGAACTGTCCCCAAAACTTGGATGTTAACCGCAGTTACCGCACAAAGCATGCCATGACATGGCATGCTTTGTCACAATATGTTGGACCAACAAAGCATGCCATGACATGGCATGCTTTGTTGATTGGCTCTCTAGCCAATCAACAAGCTCAGCTATTTTCTGCAAATGTTCGCTGGTGTAGATGGTTGGTGACAGTGTGCTTTGATCACCTGGGCTAACAGCTGCTGTCCATGGAAGATGCTGGCCTCTACGTAGACTGTGAGCTCTGCGTTTCTGGGCAGGGAAGGGATGTCTATACCCAGCACCTTGACCCTGAATTTCCTGTGGCAGTCCCACATAGAGATGGTGAACACTCGCTCGTGGTCCTTCTCCTCGATGGTCAGCTGTTCATGAGTGCCTGGTAGATAGGAGGTCATGTGAATGGACTGTGGCACTGTGTGCCTTTCCATCACTACCTGAAAACTTGTCAGATTCCACTTCCTTTCCCAGTACTTATTGTACTTACTTTCATGTTATTTATATAACGTCGCTGTCGGGCAGACACCTCGGTAACACTTGCTATGCATCCCATGTCTATGATGCATTACAAAAATACTTATAACGCATTATAATCTGCTTAAAATGATAAGAACTCATTAATACTCATTATGCTTTATAACACATTATAAAGCATTCTCTGATGACTTATACGGTCAACTATTATAATTGTCTCTATAATCTTTGAAAGCAACAAATGACCAGTTATAGTGACTTATAATGACACAATGACAGTATAATGCATTTTAACAGTGATTACAATGCATTATAAGGGTGATTATGAAGCATTATAACATAATTATAATGTCTTACAACTATGAGAATTAACATGTTAATCAGTCATGTAAGGGCTCTACATATTGATATGATATCCTAGATATCATCAGTTTTTTTGTATGCTGAAATATCGTGATGCTCTATTATGTGCCTTTACCCACTTAGTTATAGGCATTAGCGATGATTATTTATCAAAAATCTGTACCAGTAGTCATCCCCACAATATCCTCACAATTTCGATATTGAGGTAGTCGGTCCAACATATTGTGATAATTGATTTGGTCTCCCAGCCTTCTTGTTGACTTGTAGACAGATGGCAAATTTGGTGTCTGCTTGTTAGACTAGTTACTGTACATTGTAGATCATAGACCATAATAGTTTTCTCAGCACTTTAATTCCCTCGACCACTAACCCTGTTGGTGGTTGACTATGGTTCACGGTGCTTACTTTGCACTTTGCAAGTAACTTTGCATAAGAGAAGAGTGTCTACTAAATTGACACAAAGGCTACGATGAAGGGTGGGTGGTAGACATTAGCCTGGCATTGCCAGACTGATCACGTGCGATCACTCACAAGTTCCTCCATCGTGGAGGAACTGGCCTTTCTGAGTAACAAGTGCATTCCAATGCTTTTATCTTTACACCAGTTCACTGACCGTACCTCCCACTCCGGTGCAGTCGTCCACCTGGAACCAGTCCTCCTTCTGGACCAGGTCGAGGTCGGGGTTGGGTGGTGTCTCCAGGACCAAGTGAATGTCTTCCCCGCTCTTCAGGCACTGTCGGACCCAGTGGAAATACTGCACCGCTTTATCCTCGTACAAGTACTCATCCCTGTTTCCACCAGGGAAAGAGAGAGTCTCAATACACTTTCTGTTAACCACATTAACACGTTATTGTGTCCCCCATTCTGGGCATGTCCTAATAGGCGAGAATTCGGCAAAAATGTATTAACATTCAGCAAAAATGTATATTTCAGATGACTTTGCCTCTTCTATGCATTATGAAGTTGGTTTAAAGGGGAAATTTGAGTAACATTAAGAGAGAAGCGTCATTCATATGCATGACCTTATTTTATTCGATAACTTTTTTCATTAAAGCTTGGATGGCACAAATCAATTGATAGAGAGTGTTTTCCCATCTGCTATACCTGCCACACACACGCAGCACAAAGTCCGCCTCGCCCACATCATCAGGAATCCCCAGTAAATCCCTCTTTGTGGCTATCTTGGCAAAGAATTTAGCCAACATCTGTAGAGGATTGACACAAAGAGAGCACAGAAGGGTTACCGTTGTGTAGAGAGAGATTTCTGACACCTTGTCCTAACAGCATCCATCCATCAAAATGGAATGTCACAGCGCTTTGAGGCTGTCTGCACTGGAACCGCAGAGGGAGTGTCAATGTATGCAGACCAATCGTCTACCAACTAAATTGGTCGATGCATCTGTGGATCGTCTTTGATGTCATTGCAATTGAGATTTTGAGCATACTTGTTCTAAACGTTTATTTGTTCCATGATGTTCCATGTTCCAGCAGTGTTAAAGTAGACACGCGAAGGTTTGTCACACACAGAATTTGTCGAGTTCTGTGTGTGACGCAAGTGTCCGTCAACATGCCAGGGAAAAGAGGCACACATTTTGGACACTCACTGCTGGTTAGGACAGCCTCATTGGTTACAATAAGAATGTCATGTGTATTGATTCACAGTGATACTTTCACAGTGATACTCGGTTATAACGTTTGAAAACCTAATATTGTTACCGGTGCAGTAGCTTTAGTAGACATGGAAACAAGTAATAATTACAATATAAAACACTATACATTTGACTTTAATGGTTTCAATAATTAAGTAATCTATTCCTTTATGATCTTCAACGGAGCTAATATGGAGAAAATGACAGTGGTACCTTACTATCTAGGTGTATAGCACTTCTGGGAGTGGGTCAAATTGAAATGTTGTTACAATAGGAAACTTCATGTCTTTAGTGTACCTGTGTAGGTGTGTCACTGATGGACACTTTGATGGTCTGGCTCGTCGTACCGATGTGAATCACTACCAGGATGTTATCGTTACTCACCTGGGAGAGAGGAGATAATAAATTAATTAATTAATGTATGTACGGTATTGTATGCAAATAAATGATATACAATGCAAATACATGGAAATAGCTGATGATTTATACGTAAAATAATGTTTCAATATTGCATAATTCAACATTGTATTACAATGCAATATCGAATTATTTTAATATTTCGGTGGGTATATCAACAACCATACTGTACCTCCTGCTTCACTATAATATAATGAAACCTTGGGTTTTCAATTATAATTTTCAATTAGAAGAACTAAAGGCCAGTCCACAGCAATGGTTGGCGATGCAAAGAGTTGCTGTTGCTCTTTGTTTCCTTTTCTCCTTATTGTTAGTGTTGTTCTTCTTACAAGTGTTGTTGTTTTTTGTTCTGTCTGTTGTTTCATTGGTGTTTTTATGTTATTTGTATGGTTAGCAAATACTTGAAAAACTTGGAGATTTCTACTCTGTATTACCTTTCATTTTGTACTCATGTTTCTCCAATAAATCTTATTTGACAAAAAAAAGAAAAAGAAAATGTTTGAACACTTTTGAAAATTGTAAACAACAAAAATAGACATTTTGTTTATGACATACGGTACCTGCCCTCTCAGGGGTGGTTCTGATTATAATGGAAAAGTAAACAAAATATCATACAGAACTTCATGGTTTCAAGAAAGTTTAAGTTGATGAAAGGTTCTGGGTTAACGACAAGAGACAGTACAGTTGGAATCTAGATTTCGAGACCGCTTTATACATTTGATCAATTATGGGCCATTCTCTCTGTCCGTCTGTTTACATACCTTGCTGAGTAGATGTTCTGGTAGAGGGCTGGCAGTGATCCAGGGGTCCATGGAGTAGAGTTTAGAGTCTCGGTCAGACAACTCGATGCGCCTCGGCGTCAGCAGCTTCCTGCGCGTGAACTCCAGTTCGTCGTCGTGGACGTTGCTGACGTCAGTGACATCGTAGTCAATCAGGTGGTTGAGAAAGCGCTGGTACTGCAGAGACTCCTCTGAGGGCTGGGGGCGGGCCACCAGCTGGATCCGCCCCACGTCCTTCTTCAGGGCTATGAAACAGCAGTTGGGATTAATTGCATAATAGGCTATATGCACAGCAGCCATATTGGGAATGAATTGGGCCCCTTCCTTACTTCCTTCACAGGTGTTACCAATGATACTAATTAAGGCTCTAATCCATTTAGTGTGGCATAGTGGTTGTCTTATTTTCAAGGACCCCCATAACTCTGAGAGTGTACAAATGGAACCAAATGGACCCTTACGGGTCCATTTGGTTCCATTTGTACACTCTCAGAGTTACACACCCACCATAAGGGGTCATTTGGGAACCAAAATGGAGTGTTTCTAGTGAGCCAACATGCACGATATCAGCACCCTGACCAGAATGGAACAGAGCCTTCATTAGTATCATTGGTAACACCTGTGAAGGAAGTAAGAAGAGGCCCAATTTCTTTCCAATATGGCTGCTGTGCATAGACCCTATTCATCACACAACTCTCTGTACACTTGCCTTACAAAACAGTATCTTCATCGTCTTCAATTGGTTCAGAATGTTGCAGCTCTGCTTTAATTCACCTATTTTAGCTTCCCTTCACTGGCTGCCAATGTCTTTTAGAATTGATTTTGAAATATTACTCATTACAAACAAGACCAGGTCGATCGGATCTTGCTCCTACCTACATTTCTGATTTACGTACCGTAAGCAAGGACGTAGCCTGAGATCCTTGGGCAAAGCACTGCTGTGTATTCCAAAGACCAGGTATAAAGACAAAAAGTGAAAGGGCTTTTGCAACCAGAGCTCCTACACTTCAGAATGCCCAGCCGAGGAGGTCAGGTTCTCTGCGTCCATACCTTGTTTTAAATCCTTGCTTAAAACAGACTTTTATCACTTTTAATGCTTATTCCTCCAACTTATATGTTTTTACCATGTATTTATCCGTCTCCTTGTTGTTGTCTACTTATGTATTTTATTTCATGTGTAAAGCACTTTCACAAGGCGCTATAGAAATAAAGTGTATTATTAAAGGTAGGGTAAGTGTTTACTTTTGTTAAAACAAGTGTTAAATAGCTCTATATTCTGATAGTACTCATTTCTATTAGAGTGTTTGTTCAGTCTCTATGTCTCTCCAGCTCTTTATTAAACTGAAAATGCATTTTCAGTACTCTCTCCTGATTGGCTTAAATGTTGTCACCTACCTGAAAATGTACATAATTCTGTTTACTAGAGAGCTGGAGAGATCCTTGTGACCGAACAAACGCTCTGTAGCAATGATTACTATCAGAATATAGTACTTTAACCTTTTAACAAAAAATAAATAAATAAATATCACTTACCCTACCTTTAACTAAACATAGCCTAGGACAGCATGTAGATCTGCTAATTTCAGTGAGATGTAGTGTAGAGAGGAAAAAAGGATAGGGCCCCCAATCAACAAAGTGTAGGCTATAGGATTTAACTGGTTAAGAGCACAATCTTGTGGAAGTGAAAGTATTCCAGAGGAAATCAAACCAGGCTTTGTACCTTTCCAGTAACGGATGCAGTCCAGTGTTTGGAAGACCTGGTGCATGTCGTAGATCTCACAGACGCTGCCTTTCTTTTGATATAGCAGGATGCAGTGATCAGGGGAATACTTCAGGTAGAACTCAGGGCACAGGTTGGTGGCCAGAGCCCTCAGCCATACTTGGGCTTTCACCTGGGAGATGATAATGTAGGCGATTCAATTAATTAATTAGCCATCAAAGTTCATGTTCAAGTTATGTCTGACAACATCAAAGTATCATCATCATTAGTATTAACAGCGATGACATCATAATTGGCGACATCAGCATCATCAAATTTCATTATAATTAGTGTGGTTGCCCAACAGGGCAACCAGACTATAGTACTCTATACACTTTATTTATAGATTAACTTTTTTTCAAACCGGATCTCCTCCCACAGTTTTTATCCCCTAATGTTGTGCCATATATCAAAATGACCGTCTAAATCGGGAATCGTGCGCTTGTATTTTGCTAAGAGATTGGTTAAATAGTTTAATTGATATTGATTTATTAGTGCATTAAATGTCCCCATCCACTTTAATGTAAAAGTGAAAAAACTCAAATTCAAGTATTTTTTTCTCAGAAACCGTAAGAGCTAGAGTTATCAGATTTGGAGGGATAATTCATAATATTGTCCGAAATTATTGAAAAAAATATCACACCATTCGGCCTCATGGTGGCGCTATAACAGCCCCCTTTACGTTTTGGCCTGTAACTCTTGAACCGTAGGTCCGAAAATCAAAATTTCTTTTCACCTGGATTCCTTGGGTCACTACGCATCTCCCCATATAGGCCACGCCCATTTGCGTCAGGATAGATTTTTTGATATTGATTTATTTCTGCATTAAATTTCCCCATCCACTTTAATGGGAATTGCAAAAACTCCCATTCAAGTATTTTTTTCTCGGAAACCGTAAGGGCTACAGTTACAAGATTTGGAGGGGAGGTTAATAGTTTTTTGCGAAATTATTATGAAAAGAATCACACCAGTCGGCCACATGGTGGCGCTATAACAGCCCCCTTTACCTTTTGGCCTATAACTCTTGAACCGTAGGTCGTAAAATCAAAATTTCTGGATTTTCCCTGGATTCCTTGGGTCACGACGCATCTTCCCATATAGGCCACGCCCATTTGCGTCAGGATAGATTTTCCGCCATTTTGAATTTTCTTCAAAACACACTTTTTGCTCCTTTTCCTTCAATTTTTTTCCAAATCTCACACAAATCGGTACACGTGATCTATGGACCCATGCGATAAACTTATCCAAGCGGAATTTTGATAGTCCGTACCGTCCGTCCGTAAATGGCTTCCAAAGTTAGCGGGAGGGGCCCGTTTGACCAAAAATGCCATAAATCACGAACGAAACGTCCGGTCAATCCCAAATTTGAATCACATGTCGAGGGTGGTATACTAAACCAATCCCCAAAAGCATTTCTACTTTGATCCATAGGGGGCGCCACGAATGCTCGAAATGTAACCGTTTGATGCAAAAACCTTATTTTGGGGGGATCAATCCTCTCAAAATGAAACGCAAGCCATCTCAGGAGTGACGACACGATGTAATTGGCGCAGCCTCCGACGTTATTCCTCCCGGCGTATTCCTCGAGTCCCGGCGGCCGCGACCCGCGACCGGCGTCGGCGCAACCACACTCTGCAATTTCCCCGGAATTGCGACGCGTCTAGTTGACATTGTTGTAGTCAAGGCAACTATCATTATCTTGTATGATAAAAATCAATCGTAATGCAACAAGGATGAACACATAATTGATTTATCAGTTTACAAATTGAGCAATCACTTTAATGCAGTCCATCTCATGACTCAAATGACTGAATAAATGAATAAATGAATAAATGAATAAATGAATAAATGAATAAATGAATAAATGAATAAATCAATCAATCAATCAATCAATCAATCAATCAATCATTTAGTCCCCTGACCTGTTCTACGGTCCAGTTTCCAACCACCTCCAGCAGCACTGTGTCAAGGCTGTGTCCATTCCTGCCGGTGGTGGGGAGGACAAACTCTATCTCTATCTGATCCATGGAGGCGTAGGACGATGAAGTGATGGGCTTCTTCCTTCTCCTCCTCTTGCTCTCTTCTCGCAGCACTACTGTCTCTTCGTCACTCATGTGTTGCTGCTGCTGGTCCATAGCCTAGCTGGAGGCACAATAGATTAGCTACACTATCTATTGATAGTTCTACCCTAGAACACAGGGACCTTCTAAGAAATATATATTTATAATGTTTCAACAACACCATGGCCCCTGTGGTGTCTGTGCTCCAGGTTTCCTCTTTCATGACCAAAAAAACAAGATTGCGGATACAAGCTGTCGAAATGTTGCTCAGGAGGTTGTCTGGCATCTCCATGGCCTATAGGGATAGGGTGAGAAGCTCTGTAATCCGCGAGAGACTCTGAGAAGAGCTAAATATTATTTTATATTTATTCTTTGTACATATTGCTATGGACCTGAGTCTGCTAATAAAGATTAAATTGAATTGAATATACATATTGTTTTAATTTCATGTTTGCCTATAATGGCATTTTGGGGTATAGAATTTGCCTCTGTATTGGGAATGAACAAAGTACTAAATAATTAATAACGTGGGGGTTGAAAGTGACAGGGACCACAATAAACATGGATGAATCAATTGTTTTTTAATACCGTTATAAAACTATGACAGAACATGACATGTTACATACTGTAGTTCCTCTGGTTCCACAATTCCAGACATTTTTTTTTACCATTGGCGCATTCTAATTTTCACTGGTTCACCATAATTAAAATACAGGAAAAAGGGGCTGGTATTTAGGAAAACCATAACCCTCTAATATTATTCCATATATCCTAACCCTACTAGTGTATATTGGTGTGTGGTATCTAATGCAAAACATTATAATAATAATTTTATAGTATAAATTCAAAGAGAAACTGCCATGTAATACCATACAATAGCCTAAGACCTTGCTTCAACATAAATACTAAATGTGTTGCCACAGTCAACAATCTCTCTCAAGACACATCATCTCAAGCTGAGATACCTTAGTGGTCTATGCGTTTTTGACCATTCAATTTAGTTTACAACATTTTTACTTGAGTAAATAAACTAGTTACTTTACACCACTGATGAAATGAGCTGTCCACGTGTCCCGTTTACCGTTTTGTCAATGGAACAACTTATTCAATCAAAACAGAGTTGGTCTCCACAAACACAGCAACAATGTAGGCCTATCCGTATATTATTTATTTTTCATTCTAGACTGGATCTTCCCTAATAAAAGTTTGGCATCAGCACATCAGCAAAGGAAGTGTTGAAAACAGGAAGCAAAACTACAGCCAACTGTTTTTAACTACAGTTTAACAACACAAGGCCTTTGTTTGGAAATGAGACGGATTGACATGGAAAAGAATGCTGTTTATAAACTTATATCAAACAGACACATTAAGCCAGGATGAGGAAAGTCGGTGATTAAATTAGCTATAGGGGGAAAAAACATAACGGTGCTGCCAATCCCTGCCATAAAAATGGAAATAAGCCAGGGTAACGTTAGTTTTGTAAAGCTTTTCCAGACTCACCGCGGAACGCAGACGCAGCCAGATGACAATGTAATAAATCTCATTTATGCTGTCTAACAATAACAACCCTGGTTTAATTAAGTTAACAGCTCAGTAATAATACTGACTGCCTCACTTCAGTAACTCCGCTGAGTGTCGCACCCCGTGGTTCCCCTTCTCAAACTCCACTCCTCATGTTTTACATACTGTGCTCTGATTGGTTTACTAGATGCGCCATATTTGTAGTCCTGCGAGGCACTTCTGGACTACATATATCCCATGTCCAGAGCGAGTTGGTTCTATCTAAACTCGCTAACGCTCTGGACCAGGGCTAGACGACATAAGCACTGGTTTCAGGCCATTGTTTCTGTTTGATATCATACATTTAGACGTTTTCAACAGACATATTGTTTTATCAGTGTCGTGTATTGTGTAATGTGTAATGTATGTATCCCTCACAGACATTACAATTGACATGTCTAAAACTATATTGAAGATAATTGATTTGTTGTGCGGGGGGCTTTCCTTTTGTTTTAATTCATATCGAGTATATCAGGAGCATCAGGACACCAATCCTCGATAGTATAGTGGTCAGTATCCCCGCCTGTCACGCGGGAGACCGGGGTTCAATTCCCCGTCGGGGAGGATAATATTTATTTCGATTATGTGTACAAATGACCCCAATGGAAACAAGCCATAGCCCGTAAGTGCTTTCTTGGGTTTAAAATCCTCTTAACAGACCTTGTATCGAACTGTACTGTCCTGTGCTTGTCTTTGCAAACTGTTAATAACGTATTCAATCAATCACTCAAACCACATTTTGATAAGAAGAAGTACGTTTGGCAGATCATTTGCTCTGTTGGAACTTCAATCACACACTGGCTGAGCTGATACACGAAATCCTTTTGAAGGGACATGATCAAATTAGACGTCCTAAATAGATTTCTCTCTAGATTGGACGGTGCTGCTGCATTGCTTTTTACCATTATTTGGTTAGGTTAGGTGTGATGCTAAAATTGACCACAAGAGGGAGCCATACTATAAATTACATTACGTTGGACAGGTGACAGTGGTCTAATAATTTCTAGTTCCCTTGTTTATTTTAAAAGGATCCCCATTAGCTGATGCCATGGCAATCAGCTAGTCTTACTGGGGTCCACACAAAAACATATTGCAAAAAACATAAATAAAATAAAAACACTGGTACAAAATAACTTAAATAACAAATTAATTTAGCCTAAAGTGTTGTGAGCTTGTATATAAACTGGGCTACACGCTTATTTATTTCTGTGCTGTGCCTTATTATGGGGTCAGATTAATCATGTCCAATTAGGCTAGCTTACAATATATATTTTTTAGAAAAACTAAACAAACACAAAAAACAGCACAAGTAAAGAAAAGACAACAGCTTAATTTTCACTAGTTTGCTCAAACCTTTTTGAAATTGTACTGGAATTTGAATTGGGGAGGGGTCTACACTACAGGCCTCTGCATGAAACCTGCAGGCCCCGTCCCACATAACACATTCAATCGACTTGCAATGAATACCATGGATGTCATGTAACAGCAACAGTGCACTAAATTATGCCACCCTTAGGGTAATATACGTCATTAGAGACTGTGAATGAGTGATCATTTCTGCTCTTAGTGTCTATATTTAACAGTTTAGGTATAAGCTGGTTAGCATAATTTAGCACAGAATTATCTATTTAGGCTATACTTTGTTGCCAAGTACAAGATTGTGCAGGGATTTCTGTTGAGTGGTGTACAGAGGCATACGGTATTGACATCTTAACTTTACCATATGGTTCTCAGTATAAAAAGTCACATTATCTTGCTAAATTGGTTTTAACCCATTAAGACCTGAGGCTGATTCTACAAATGTTGCTAAATCAGTGGTTGTGGTTCTCAATACCTTTTCATGTCAAGGACCCCCAAAATGATACGTATTTCGCCGCGGACCCCCATCTCAAAATATGTTGTTCCAGGGACCCCCAGAAGCAAAGATTTTAGTTAAAAATGTTCACATAAAAAAATGTATAGGCTATATATTCAAAGATTTTCACAAATTGTCATGATTTAAAAAACATAGCAGATCTACAAGCTCGCAGCGCAGCATGAAGTGACACACTGTGAGCTTGTATATCTGCTATTTTTGAATAGCCAACGCTAAAATAACACAGATGCTTTTAGTTAGGGAGAGTTTAATAGCCCTATTTGGGGAACTTGGGGTGCTTAAAAAGTCAAATAAAGATATCTCCATTTTCTTCTGTTGCGTTTAGTTTGCGTAATTTGCATACTGTAATTAGCTAAATATTGTCCAAAAACTCAAAATCACTATCATTTAGCTTCTAATTAACTTAGAAAGGTAATTCAAGAGTCCACGTTTGTGATGTCCAGAAATTAATTTATTACTATGGTGCATTTGTGTAATCTCATTAGCACAATTTGCATAAATGATGAAAAAAATACGATACAAATCAGGAAATTACTGCATTTTTCACTTTTTAGAGAGATGATCCATCTATGTTCCTATCAGACAGCATCAAAGATGTCTATCTCACCAAGAAAGCCCTCCGACCTTTTCAAGGTAAACCCAAAGTTTTCACAGTCACTTCAAGGCAGGATATCCACTCAAACTATATGGATGTACAACATCTCCATAGCTCGCACAAGTAGTAGTACGCCTTGCCAAGCCATGTGGCCCATGGGTCTGTAGCGTGAGTCAGCTTGATGTACAAGTACATCCCCCAGCCATGATGTACAAGTACACCCCCTGGACATGACGCAAGTACAGTATGTCACATAGACCCGTGATTATGAGTGTTAAGCAGGGAGGCGTTGTGTACCATTTTTATGGTCAAAAATTGGCCAAGTTCATATTGGCCAATTTTAATTTCTACAGTTGTTTGCCCAGGCCCTCCAGGTACCCCAACTTTGATTGGCTCCCACAAAGTTTCCCAAGGGAGTTGGGTTGGAACAAATTCAGAGGTGATAGTAGATACCTTTATGAATACATTTGTAAAGAAAGCTATTGGTATTCATTTATTTTCCGTAATTGTGGCTAACTCTCCCTGACTATTTCCCATGGACTGCATTGCCAGTTAATGTTAACAGGGTATAGTAGCCAATATTTAATTGATTACATTTACTGTACTTCCACCCACCATGCAGGTACAGTGAGTAGGCTACACTACGTGTGGCTGATATGAGTGTAGGAGTCACAGGGAAAACACATGATCGATTCTCCAGCCGTGAACATGTGATTTTGTTGCTGTCGGGTGGAAACCTTGTATGTCCAAAACTGTTCCTTGTTTATTATTATTTTAAAAACATTTTTAAATAGTGAAAATAGCCGATCTACAAGATCACAATGGGTCACACCATGACACATTGTGAGCTTGTAGATCTGCAATTTTCACTAATTTTGTGCGACACTCTTGTACTGTATGATGAAGTAGGGCATTCATTTATGCAAAGAACATAAAAGGTTAAATATGGAGATACAAGGTTTCTGCCTGACAGCAACAATATTCTACTTCTATTAGGTCCTCATCCAGGAAGACGTGAAGCAGATCACAGACGGCTGGGGAAATCAGTGTGTGTGTGTGTGTGTGTGTGTGTGTGTGTGTGTGTGTGTGTGTGTGTGTGTGTGTGTGTGCGTGCGTGCGTGCGTGCGTGCGTGCGTGTGGGAGAGAGCATGTCTGATGGAGAATTGAGTGTCTCTTTATGAGTGTGAGACAGGGAGAGTGCATATAGAAGAGAAAAGTGCATGTGTTTATGTCATACACCGATGAATGTGTACACATGTATCGGTGTATATGCATAATATGTATGTGATTATGATGTGTGTGTGGGCGTGACACATTTCACTCTATTTATGGGGCATGCCTTTAAGTGGCTTGAAGAATACTGGTTGAATGATCTCCCTTTGAATACATTCTGGGGGTGGTAGACGGCAAAAGAGGACCGAAGGATCCGTTTTTACACTCCTCTGTGTGTAATATCCTCAGCGTTTAATTCATTTAAAGGATAAGGCCGATATAAATTTAGTATTTTGTTATTGTCAACAAACCTACGAAAAGTCCAAGCCTGAAAAATTCAAGTATGGTCTTATCAAAACAAATACAGCTCATAGCTGGGAAGTACCCAGCCATACTGTTGCTTTGATCAATGCAATTCATTATTGCAATGAACATGGGCTGAGTAATCTTTCTCAGAACAGCTTTATGTGGCGACAGTGAACACTTTCAGAATGACAATGTGCTAGTAATTTATTTGGGCAACAATGGAGTTCTAAGACTCCTGGATATGATCTGTATTTATTTTGGTAAGACTTGTGAGAAGGTGAAATGCATTTTTCAAAATGATTGTTTATGTGTTTAAAAAGTTTGAGAACCACTGGCTTATGATTTAGTCATATTTCTCTCCATGTACTGTAGGACATGGAGAGAGATAAGACACCAGTCTGTCTCATAGTGGAACCTGAACAGAGAGGAACTCAAACCAGTGAGTGACCTCTGACCACAATTAACGGCACAAGTTAGTTCACTAAGTGACCAACAAACACCTTCTTGACTGAACTTGACCTCTTAGCGGTTTCCTCGATTACAGCGCACCGTTAATATTTAACACTGGGGATATATCTGTACCTGCCGTAACTGGAGACAGATAGTGGAGGTGTGTCTGTGTGTGCTGCTTAATGTAATCCAGAAGGGTCATTATACCACCACATCAGATACTGTTACTGGCAGAATGTGAGTGTGTATATACAGTATGCATATATACTGTGTGTGTATATAAATGTATATATATATATATATATATATATATATATATATATATATATATATATATATATATATATATATATATATATATATATATATAATATACTGTATATATATATATGTGTGTGTGTGTGTGTGTGTGTGTGTGTGTGTGTGTGTGTGTGTGTGTGTGTGTGTGTGAGAGACAGAGAGAGAGACTACACTCTCTGTATTTAGCATTCTTTATGTCTCAGTTTGAACAGTTGAGGATGCTGAGACAAAACATTTGGCTCGGGGAGAGAGGAAATAGTAAATGGAAGAAAGGTGAGTCTGGTGCCGCCTTACAGGCCTATAAAGATGCTTTTAAGCTGCATTGTGCAATCATTTTGATAGCCATGATGCTTTTCAATGACACTGAATGCTCCGGATGTTTATATTGAATCATGTCTTGGTACCAACCAACCTACCATTCCATTGTTCTGAATGGAAGGTCCTCATTAAATCCTCTGAAGTTCTCTAAGGGGGACAGAGAAGAAACCACAGCTCTGCAGCTAAAACCTAACAGAAGGCAAAGTAATTAGCACACGTTACTGGGAATCTTAATCTTTTTATAATTCCTTAGCCAAATGGCCTGTCAACCAGTTGGACAGCCAGTCTGTTACACACGAGCTATGTCTGCAATACCTTTAATATAGCCTCTAAGCTCTCAGCCAACACGTTTGTTGGCCAGTCTATAAGTAAGCAACCTGTCATTGTACAATAGGCAATAAGCTGAGTGGCAGTCTATGAGTTTCTGTTGACAAGTCCACCAGTCAATCAACTCACTAGCCAGCCAAGTAGCCAGTTAGGGGAGAGCATTAGCCTTAGCAGAGCTTACCTTCCCACTGTGCCAAGGATTGAAAAGTCACATGTGTTTTTTGTTGTGTTTCTTTTCCTCATCTCATGAACACCGTCTGTCGTGACTGTCTGACTTGAAGACACCAATGACTAACTCATATCAGCTAAGAGGGATGACATCAGGTATTCTGAGCAAGGGAATGTAAGAGTTAAGGATCTCACTTCCTTTAACAGTTTCTGCCTGTAAAGCTATGACTCTACGCCGCTCCCCTTCCACTGCCAACACAGGTGAGTGCTGTGGAAATCTATAGTTGTATACTGTAGCCTTGCAGGGCCCCTCAATTGTAAGACCTGTCCTAGCTGTCTTTCTTGGAACAAAAAGAACTCATTACACGACTAGACCACCGTAGAGTCCATCCTCTATTGTCCCTGTGCTGTCCCCCAAGAGTGTGTGTACATGTGTGTGTTTATGTGCATTTGCCGCATGGGGCAACTCACGCATGGGCAGCAGGTTTCTCATGCAGCCGAGTATATGGTTGCGCATGAGTCAGGGTTTCGTACACATTGCCCATTGTGCTCTTAGTTGCTCTCTCGCCGAATTACATTTTTCATCCAAGCTTTTTGAAAATCAATGTAGCATGTTTGTTGTTTTATTGTTGTTCAATGTGTTATTTAGCTGTTATTCGGTATGGAAAATGTGTTACACAACACATAAGACATTAATATGTGTTGTGTTTTTCATTGTCATAGTGTGTTAACAGTTGGAAACCATGATGACAGGGTTAGGGGAGGTGATCCCCTCCATGTTGTCTCATTTTATTAAAGAGCATATTTCCAATTTTGTGTGTGCAAGCCACAAATACGTTTCCTGTCAAAAGCAGTTGTCACTGTGCCACTCCCTGAGAATCGGCAACCCACTGTTCATTAGATTGGTGTTAGAAGTGAGTTGACTGAGCTGGAAGAAACTGAGCTATTCCTACAGTACATGCAAGTGAAAAGCGAGGTGACGCCCATACTGCGGCCTACGTTCGCCACCAAGAGTGGCCAACAGACAACGACAATGCTGCATTGACTCACCCACGCTTCCAACCCTTGGGTTTTCTAGTAGCAAGCTATACTAAAAGAGTGTATGCAGATAACCCATGGGGCTACAGACAGCTTCTGCTTCCCACCTCCCAGCGTCGCCAGTGGTACAGCACTGTTCCCCACCATCAAGCATGACCCGGAGAGACTCCACCCCCACTGACGACTTCAGGGTCTTCGAGCAACCACGTGACCATCTCCATCAAGCTTCGATGGCAGCATGCCAGCTATAGGAAGTGCCAAGCTAACCCGCTGCAATTAAGATGGGCCTCCAAACATCTATCTTGTCCAAGTCCAGATGACGGCTCAACTGAATGGCTGGTTAGACGACGTTATTGCATTGCATAATACATATATCCAGAGCAATATTTTATATTTCACTGGCATTGGAGAGGTGGGTGCTACAAATATGCAAGTGCTACAAATATTGACAGAACTACGGCCAGAGATACAGAATAGATGACCTGCGATGCTGGCCGCTTTGGAGCAGTGATTTGACGCCCCACATTCCAGGATGAGAACTGTCTGCCAGGACAAGGAGAGAGATAGTGGGCTGCAGAACGTACGCCACTGTCCTTCTGATGCATCCTGCATTCTCATGTCCTGGTCCTGATGGAGATTGATCTTTTTCCTATAATGTCCATACCAGACAAGCAGAGTCGGTGGATGATGAAGCAGTCAATGAAGAGACGGTACAGCAGGTTTCTACAGCCTCTTCCTTCTAGCCACAAGGCCAATGGCTGCTACCGATGCAGAGAACCGGAGCACATCCCACATAACTGCTGAGGGAACTGCCGTCCCATGTCTCCTCCCGTCCCACTGAAGATCGACACGTTTGAAACTGCAGTTAAGGATGCCATTGGCATAAAGAGCAGCTGCAGAAGCAGAAATGGCAGTAGATGGCAGCAGCAGGCATCATCAAACCCTCAGACTGCATCAAACTCCTAGTATGCAAAAAGGACAAATAACTTGAGGTTCTGTGTGGATTACCAGTATTTAAATGTGGTGACCAATAAGGATTCCTATGGGGGATGGGGTTAGGAAAAGTGACCCACTACCTCTTTTCTTGCTCTAGTATGAGCATGTTTGAAGCCAATGTGTGTGTGAACCTTAAATAAAATGACTTCCAAAGCAATTGTCTTGGGATTTCCTGGGATTCAGCAACCCAGGAAATTACAATAATTTATGCCTCCCTCCTCTTCCTCAGCCATGTGCTTCTTGACTTAAGCCTCAAGCAGAGCTATAATCCGGGTCAGTTTACATGGCTGCCTCCAGTACATTGTCAAGGAGGTGAAGTGGCTGCTGGCGCTCTATTTAAATCACCCTGTTAGTTGAGTGAAAGTGAAATATGGGAAGCAGTGGAACTGTGTTAAGGTAATGTACACAGGTCCTGACAGAGAGCGACGCGCCCAGCCATACCCCGGGCTGTGTAAAAGCTGCCTGGAGCAAAGTATCCAACCACGCGCGGAGGGAACTCATGCACTGTATGCACTTCTTTATATGAGTTATCTACTTGTCACTTGCAAACAATACAGCCAGCAGCAAAATTGACGGCAGTGGAAATGCTTGTGCCCCAAGTCTTCAAGTGTGTAAGTAAAAAATACTAATAAGTCACAACATGCAAGGTAAAACGATAAGAATAAGGATGATACTTACTTCCAGGGGAACATTTTTAACTGATTAATAGAATAAATAAGGACAGCCACAGGGAAAGTAGCTGGGGCTCAGTGCAGTGATAGGATAGTAAGTTCCCACATGATATCTATGATATGCAAAGCCTGGATTCATATTCTGGACATAGCAGGAGATTGTTGCATCCTATCTTGTTATATGTAAAGGTTGGTACCTGGAGTAAAGTGTCTGTATCAGAAGATTATGAGCATTTTGCAAAAGTAAAAATAATAAAATAAAACGGATTAGAACTGCTGGTAGATTGTTTCTCAGTACCTTCCTTCCAGTACCACAAAATTGTATTATCACGCTTAGAACATCTTGTTGGCATCTCAGGCACCGTCCTTACTTGGTTCCAGTCCTACCTCTCAGACAGAACCTTCTCTGTGCATATACAGTAGGGGAATTTGCGTCACCTGAGTGCCCCAAGACTGCACAACATGTAGAACATGTTCGCAAAGCACAACATGCCCTTTCATTGTTATGCAGACAATGTACACATTTATTTCTCGCTCAAAACCAACTCCAATGATCCATTCCAGCCATTTCTCACCTGTTTTCACGACGTCAAGGTCTGGATGGACGCCAATTTTCTCGCCCTTAACGAAAATAAAACCTAAATTATAATCTTTGGGCATCATCTTGTCCTACCCTCCAACTCCCTGGTCATTTTATATTCAAACATCCACTCCTTTGGCAGAAATCTTGGTTTTATTTTTGACAACAACTTTAAACTAGACAAACACATTAGCTCCGTTGTCAAGACAAGCTTCTTCCAGCTAATACTCATAGCCAAGGTCAAAGCCTACCTCCCGCAAAAACAGCTGGAGATGATCATTCACGCATTTATCTCCTCCATATTAGATTCTTGCAACTCACTGTATACTGGCATCGATCAGGCGTCACTTAGGCGTCTGCAACTGGTCCAGAACGCAGCTGCCCGCCTCCTCACTGGCACTAAAAAACTTGACCATATAACCCCAGTTCTGGCCACTCTTCATGGGCTCCCTGTTAATTTTAGAATCACATTTTTATATTCTTTTATTCGTTTTGAAAACCCTTCACGGCCTGTCACCCTCTTATAGCTCTGATACACTCCAGCCCTATATCCCAGCCAGGGCTTTAAGGTCTGCGGACAAGTTGTTGCTGGAACATGTTATCCCTCCCCATTAGATCTGCCCAGTCGATTGGGGCTTTTAAAACCTTACTTAAAACTCACCTGTTCTCTTTTGCTTTTAGTTGTATTTATCTCTCCTGTTCTGTCTTAACTCTGCATTGTTTTTCGTTTTTTTCGTTTTCTTTTGTCCTGTGTCAATGCTTATTATTTGTTGATGTTTCTTTATGCTTTGAATTACTTTGTTTTAACCATGTTCAGCATGTTCAGCATGTTCACTCACTCACTCACACACACACACACACACACACACACACACACACACACACACACACACACACACACACACGCATGCGCGCGTGTGTGTGTGTGTGTGTGTGTGTGTGTGTGTGTGTGTGTGTGTGTGTGTGTGTGTGTGTGTGTGTGTGTGTGTGTGTGTGAGTGAGTGAGTGAGTGAGTGAGTGAGTGAGTGAGTGAGTGAGTGAGAGAGTGAGTGAGTGAGAGAGAGCTGTCCTTGGTGCTGAAATGAAAGCATACTGAATGGCATGGTCCGTTACTATGGTTACAGTTGTCTGTATCCCTAAAATAACTAGACACAAACATATACGTGCACTCACTCACTCACTCACTCTCTCTCTCTCTCTCTCTCTCTCTCTCGCACGCACGCACGCACGCACGCACGCACGCACGCACGCACGCACGCACACACACACACACACACACGCACAAGCACACAATCAATCCTGTGGCATGTAATCTGATTACAAGCACTAGCAATTATAATCTGTTTCAAGAACCAGAGTGACGTTTCTGAAAAAACTAATGGTGATTACTTGTCAGAGTACCCAAATACATTATCTGAATGTAACTGATTGCACAAATAAACAGGAAAAAGACTTAAGAAGCCTTTTCTGGCAGTTCATCATAAATGATTACGATGATAACAATATGATCATCACAATTCATGGTCTGCTTCACACCAAAATGCACATTCAAGTTATAGTAAACTCAAATGGTTAATGAATGTAGTCACATGTGTGCTGTTAGTAATAGTAGTATATAATATAATAATAGTAGTAGTATCATGTTCACGTCGGACATCACATATCCCCACTCACCCTCATTACTCTCTCTAGTGTACTACCACTGTCAAATGAAGGTACACATCCGTGCTGGGGAATGAGACTTACAGTAAAAGTGGTATCATAATAGATAGACGAAATGTTGGTCTTGGATCTGTCTCAGTAAAAGGGGGTTAAAGGGGTAGTAGTCTTGCATAGCCTGACCCTTGACAGCTCCGCCTACATTGCCTGAGGAGAGTAGGCAGTGCTGTGAAGGGTCTGGCTATGAGAGAGTAAAAGGGAAGTACCATGAAACATTTTTTGGATTTATATGCCCTTGTATTGTTGAAAGATGCTACATTGAAAGTAAGAATATTTGGAGGATTGGACATTTGCACATGATATTACCCAATGTTGTGTGCTTGATTAGCCCACAACCATCTAAGACAGTGGTTCTCAAAGTAGGGTCCACATCTGGACCCTTACAGGTGTGTAACTCTGAGAGTGTAGATTTGTACACTCTAATTATTATGGGGGTGGTTCCCAAGCCATGGGGCCCATATAGGGCAAGAGCTTTTCTCCTGTTTCTGTAGTGTGTGGTGGCTTGATGTACAAGTAAACCCCCCAGCCATGATGTACAGTATGTCACAGGGACCCAATGCCTCCCTGCCAAGCAGGGAGGCATTGGGTCCCATTTCTATAGTCTTCATGAACTGGCTTTGGGATTGAACCCTAACCTCACAGTCTCTGACACTCTAACCACAAGGCCACTGAGCTGTTTGTATTATTATTATTACGGGGGTCCTCGAAATTAAAAAGTTTGAGAACCGCTGCTCTAAGACTTGCCTCTGCACTCCTCCTCACCTTGTCACATTGTCACCATAGGCGGGGTGGTCTTCCCCAGAGTGAGCACAGCCCTGAGTGAATCGTCATCCATACACAGTGATGCTCTGTACCACCTGGCCATGGAGCTCTCTGGTCTGGATCTGGACCGCTCCTCATCCTACTGGGGCCAGGATGCTGCTGACACCTCCAGAGATGAGCCTTCAGCCACCGAGCCACACCGACCACAACACACGGTGGGTTCTGGACTAGACTGAGGGTGAAAGAGAGAGAGAGAGAGAGAGAGAGAGAGAGAGAGAGAGAGAGAGAGAGAGAGAGAGTGAGTGAGTTGTGGCCCTCAGATACATGTGGCAGACAGTGTGTGTTTGTGTCTGTAAATGTCTGATGACAAGGCCTGGATAAGGTCTGTGTGTGTGTGTGTGTGTGTGTGTGTGTGGGTGTGCGCGTGCGTGCGCGTGTGTGTGTGTGTGCGTGTGTGTGTGTGCGTGTGCGTGTGTGTGTGTGTGTGTGTGTGTGTGTGTGTGTGAGTGTGTGTGTGTGTGTGTGTGTGAGTGTGTGTGTGTGTGTGTGTGTGTGTGTGTGTGTGTGTGTGTGTGTGTGTGTGTGTGTGTGTGTGTGTGTGTGTGCGTGCGTGCGTGCGTGCGTGCGTGTGTGTGTGTGTGTGTGTGTGTGTGTGTGTGTCTGTCTGTGTGTGTTATAGTCTCTCTCTCTCGCGCGCGCGCAACCACACACACACACACACACACACACACACACACACACACACACACACACACACACACACACACACACACACGCACGCACGCACACGCACACACACAAACAGTCGCTTTATAAGAGTTTGTAATCTTTTAAAAAATATATTTACCTTAAATAGGCTCAAATAAACCTGAACCGTGAAAAGTGTAGCTGCCTGTGAAGCACGCGCGCTTTCCCCACACACATGACAACAATTAACAAATGATATCGCTCTGGCCAATCCGCAGCACTGGTATCACTTTCTCCCGGTGGTGGGCAGCAGCACGCAGCTCTCACATCAGATCCCACAGTTTAGTTTCATACACACATGCAATCACCAGCAGCATGTAATAATTGGGTCAGCGCGGATATATCGACAGCCCCAAACTCCAACACTTTGCTTTAATCGTTATCAAGATGAGACCTGGGGGGGACGCATCGTCACTGTCGCTCCTTCGGGGTGTTCGATCATTGGTCGTTTGGAGATGTTCAGAATGATGAATCGTGCTGTTAACCGTTAAACTGCAACTTCTGATCGCTCTATGTCTGTGAAGCGCAACAGCATGCAGCTCTCTCCGACCGAAGACAAGATTCCTGTGAGTAAAACTGCCACTCATTCACGGCTGTCACTTCGCCTTAACGTCTCTATCTCGACGTTGTAAAAGCTTGTGTTGATGGATGTACGGCAGTGTTTAAAGCGTGTGAATTACGCCTATCTCTGTAGAAGAGAAGCCGACATTTCTCTAATATTTTTGATTACAACAACTCGTTTATATGATGTTTTTGCATTGTAATGTATAGTTGTCTTGTCTGTCATTAAATGTTTCGATGAATTGAAAACACAGGAGGACCCCAATGGAAACAAGTCATAGTGCTTTCTTGATTTGAGTTGAAGACCCACATCACTGTGGTGTGATTAAAACGCTCAGGGTTTTGTGTTTTAGGCTATAGGATACTATTTCTCTGGAGTGTCATTTGAGGTTGTTTTCAAAGTTGCTGGTCAGTTGCCTATTATGCTACTGTAGCCTAAGCCTACTGTACATTCATTATCTACACACTAGTCTACCTGAACATTAAGATTTATTGCCAAGTAGTGCAGTGTTCCATTTACCATTTCAGATATTGAAAAAAATAAATCACAACACTGAGTGTTGATTCACCTAAAGAATTAAAAAGGAACATAACACACACAGACATGTATTTAAACAGGTGTTTTTACTGTTTGTTTGGATGAGGTTCCTGCGTTTATCAAAGCTGCAATCCTGGACCAACACATTCTGAACTTATTTCAATGATTAAAACATGATATTAGCCAATCTGCACGGTAAAGTATGTTGATAGTATACAACATAACTAGTAGACCTACATCTGCAGTGGTTGGAGGTGGTCTCCCTATACTCTTCCATTGAGAAATGTAGACCCTGGTGTCAGGTAGGACACCTACTGGTTGCCAAGTAGTACTGCCTAGTGCTAGTAGCAGCCTACTGCAAGTAGTAGGCCTATTGCTCATAACATACTGTATACTGTAATATCTCCCCTGTCCAAGTGGGGATTCTGTCTTTGAAATGTGGTAGACATTTGGGCTCCCATAAGGGAGACCATGTGGGTTCAAGTTTCGGATTGCAGCTTGCTTTACCCAACACAAACGGAAACATCTTCGAATGCCAGATTGAACTGTTTGAGAGACTTGGCAGGTAACGTGCCAGATCTTAAACTCGTTACTCTTCATGATGGTTGACGTAAGACAGGTAACTAAGACGTGTCATTTCAACTCGTTCCCTCCCCCCATAGGTCGTGGGTACGAGTCCCGTCGCTGGCGACCCCCAGCTGTACTTCTCGGACGGCAGGCGGAAAGTGGACTATGTCCTGGTCTTCAACCATCGACGGCACAGCTCCTCTGTACGAGTCACGCCGGCTGCCACCGGCACCGCGCATGACCGGCTGTCCATCATCTCCAACGGCAACTTCCCAACGGCGGTGGGCTTGGACGCTGCGGTGGGTGGTGGGGGATTGCCCGGAGGAGGAGGAGAAGGAGGAGGAGGAGGAGGAGAGGGTGTGTGCGTGGGGGAGGTGTGTGTGGAGCTGGGAGGCGGGGAGGACGACCTTGCGGAGCCTGCCGACCGTGAGGTGGCACTGATCAGAGAGGAGTTTGAGGCCAACCTGCTCGAAGCCGGGCTGGAGATAGAAAGAGACAGAGAGGTGAGGGTGCACAAATTCACGCACACAGCACACACACACACACACACGCACACACACACACACGCACACACACACGCACGGACGCACGCACGCACGCACACACACCAGTTTGCTCTTACATCATACGAGTTCGGCCACTGGTCAATAGGAGCAGTGCCAAACCTTTGCCCTGTCTTGGTCTTCCGGAAGACTGTTGCCTGTCTTGGAAGACTGTTGCTTCCCTCAACTGTGTCTGTGTGTGTGTGTGTGTGTGCGTGTGTGTGTGTGTGTGTGTGTGTGTGTGTGTGTGTGTGTGTGTGTGCGCGCGCGCACGCGCGCGCGTGCGTGTCTGTGTTTGTTTGAGGCAGATGAAGCAAGTTTATTTTAAGTTGAGTGGGAGATAGAAACAGTTTGTATACACAAATGCGTGTGTGTGCGTGTGCGTGTATGTGTGTGTGTGTGTGTGTGTGTGTGTGTGTGTGTGTGTGTGTGTGTGTGTGTGTGTGTGTGTGTGTGTGTGTGTGTGTGTGTGTGTGTGTGTGTGTGTGTAAGTAAGTGTGTAAATCAGTCTGTGTGTAAATCAGTCTGTGTGTAGGCATGCACCTACTGGCTTTTGAGGACATACACAGAGAAACAATTCTCCTTCTGCTCTGTTGTTGCAGTACCTCATCCTCTCTTCATGTTGTTTCTCCCTTCTTCGTGTTCTCCATGCCGTGTCTCCTACCCTGGTCTTTTCGAATTTGGCACTGTTTGGGCATCTGCTATTCATTTCACCACTTATCACCACCCTTCACTCTCTTTTTCTCCCTCCACTCTTACCTTTCTGTCTGTCTGTCTGTCTGTCTGTCTGTCTGTCTGTCTGTCTGTCTGTCAATTAGCTAGTAACTATGTATATGCAATAATGAACAATACTTGCACTGCTCTTGTACTTTTCTAAATTCCCTTTTTTTTTAAATTATATTTGTACGTGTGGCTGTAATTCCATACTGTTGTTTGTAATCTGTTGGTTAGCCGCTACCGGCGGGGCTCTAAGCATGGCGATATCGGTCGGTCAGTTGATTGGGCCAAACTACTGACTGGATTGGAATTTGCTGTGGACCATCACGCTCCCATGCCTCCCTGAAGAATTAACCATACTCAATTTGATCACGCCGTGGCTTTTCCTCTAAAGCCGCCCTTACTGTAGGCCAAAACTTCCACTTGCACACACAATATCTCATGTTCCCTGGAGTATGAACACTAACTATTTGAGTTATGTAACATTTCCTCTAGTGCCACCATAAGGCCAGAATTTCAACTTTGCATGTAAAATATCTCATAATCTAATTTGCACATTGCATAATTAACCCTACAGATTTTGGTGATCCCATGGCCTTTCCTCTAGCACCACACACACCAATTTGTTTTATTTATTTATCATGAAACACTAGTGTCTGTAAGGATGTCAGACAGTTTGGTCAGTTCAAACCACTTGGTTTGGTTGGGGCTTATTATGGTGCTTTTCCACTGCATGGTACTGACTCAACAACAAAAATGTTGTCCCCAGTCCCCACTCTTTTCGGATATTTTTGTCCTTGTACATTTTATTAGGAGCAGTGAGTGCCATTAATACAGTGCCAGTGCAGTTAGGGGTTAAGTGTCTTGCTCAAGGACACTTCGACATATAGACTGGGGCCGGGGGAGGAACCGGGGACCTTCTGACGTCACCTTCTGGTATCACCTCCCCTCACTTGGAACCTTGACAGAGCTAATAAGTAGCCCAGGTTATGGCACTAGGTCCTACTTACCGGTATATCTAATAGAAAACCAAATCTGGCGAGTAGATTTGAGCCATTCAGTGGAAAAGTGCTATTAGACGTTTAAGTGAGTTCTTCAGTGGCCAAATAGTGACTCATCCAGAATTACAAAGGGACATAATACCCTTTTCAAAAGGACTTAGCTAATACATGAACTGTTGCCAATGAAGGGGCAGATGAGGACTTGGATATACAGCAGTGGTTCCCAAACCTTTTTTGCTCGAGACCCAGAAGAGAAATTTGATGTCTCCTCAGGACCCAAACTATAGTGAGCAGATCTACAAGCTCTCAACACGTCGCGATGCGACGTGTTGTGAGCTTGTAGAGCTGCTACTTTCACTACTTCTTTCACTACTTCTTTATTTTTTAAATCTAATTAATGGATAAAATGTGTTTTATTTTTTATAAATCTTTTGAAATAATAATAATTAAAAACAAAATGTAGGAAACAAAAAATAAAGGGATATTTACTCACGACCCATAAAGATGTGTCCGTGACCCACAAATGGGTACGACCCAGTGTTTGGGAACCAGTGATATACAGTACTCTGATATTTATAGTGGTGCTCGACAATTTAAGGCTGATATGTTTTCCTTTGAGAATTTAAACCCATGTTGCTATATAGAGCAGTGGTCACATGCACAAACCATATGTCTGTGTATGTAGGCTACTTCATATACAGTACCGTATTTTCCAACTCAGCGCGACTTTATTGTCACATCAGCGTTCTTTGTCGTACAAGCTCATCAGTTCCAAGAAAGGTGGAAAGAGAAACAGGTCAGATACTTGTATCCAATATTGTCTCCCTGTGTTATTACTGTATACCTGCTGCTTTTTTGAGTGGTGCCAACCACTCCTATATCTGACTTTGTCCGTGTGTTCGTCCGTATGTATGTATGTATGTATGTCCAATAAACAAACATTGATGACAACACGGGTGATGACAATACGGGGCTCATCAAAGGCACCACTCTCTTCACACAGGGTGTGATTCTTAGTGGCGCTAGCCGCTCTAGCTCTACACCTGACTTTGTCCGTGTTCACCGTCAACGTTCTGATTGGTCAGACCCGTCAACAAAGTGATTGGTCAAGCTTCACGTGACACATGGCTATAAACACATTATAAACACATAGCGATGACAAAATGTATCAAAGGCGCCGCTACCTTCACACAGGGTGTGATTTTTATTATTACATCTGGTGCTCTTTTAACTGCCTTGTCCCTTCACGAAACGTATATATCTACTGCTTACTGCTTTCGGCAGTGTGAAATATACTGTACTTAAGGTGCATGATATATACATACATACGTTTCATGGTGGGATTAGGCAAGAGCAGCCGGTGTAATAACAGATACATAATGTAGCCCAGAGTCTCTGCCTGAAGACCAAACATCTAATATCTCCCTAGGCCAAGGGGGATTCCCCTTTAGACCAGAGGTCTTCAATGTTTTTCAGGCCAAAGGACAGGGTAACAATATTGGTTAAGTTATGTGTGTTATGTGAGTAGTAGTACCTACTGTACTGTATGTTTGCGCAGTAGATGCTTGGCAGAGTGCTCAGTCTGTGGGCGATCTACAGTAACTGCTGCCTTCACTCCATGTACTCAGGCCGTGGAGGCTGGCAGTGGTAGTGTGTATGAGAGTATGTGCTGGGTAGTGTGTATGTACAGTAAGTGTGCGATTTGTGTGATTTTGCATTTGTTTATTTGTGTGTGTGTGCGTGTATGTGTGAGCGTGCGCACGTGCGTATTTGTAAGTGCGTGTTTGTGCGTGCATGTTTGTGCGTACATGCGTGTTTGTGCGCGCATGCGTGCGTGGGCCTGCATATTTATGTCTGCATAGGTACTGTGTCTGCTCAGATGCACTTATTCACTGAATCTGTGTGTGTGTGTGTGTGTGTGTGTGTGTGTGTGTGTGTGTGTGTGTGTGTGTGTGTGTGTGTGTTTGTTTGTTTGGCTAGCAGGCTGTTGGCACTGGCAGGTCTTGCAGTCTGCAGGCCAGTATTAATCAGATTGTTGACAGGGTGGCTATGGAGCCTAATCTGACAGATTAGCTGACTGACTGATAGCCCCTGATCTCTTCTGACGGATGGAGGCACATTCTGTGCCAAGACACAGAGAATAGAGTGGGAAGAGGCTCACTCCAAAATTAGATATCTTCTACATGAACAAAATGTACGTCATTGACATTAGGTACTTTTTGAAAGATAGTAAATAATTCAATTTCTTAGAAATAAAAAACGCTGTAATCGATTAGGTCATTTGTATGCTGTACAATTAGTACAATATGATATTACGTTGTTAAGATACTACAGATGCTAATACGTTTCCAGTGTGCAACTAATTGTTCTAACATATTCCTTAAAGGATGATTTCACCCATTTTCAACCTTTCTTCATATAATTGGTCCTCGCTAATGCTCATGATAAAATGGTAATAAAAAAAATCGCTCGTCTGTGTGTCAGAGGAGGGCTGTGGACACTTCAGAAACCCACCTACCAGTGACATCATCGTTAGGAAGTTTTTTGTTTTTTTAAACAAGATTTCAAATATTTATTTTGATTTTTATTAACGCAAAAACAATGTATTCCATTATAGCATGCTGACCTTTAAGAATAGAAAGCCTGTCACTGGTAGGCGGGTTTCTGAACTGTCCACAGCCGTCCTCTGAGGCACACTGAGTAGACGAAAATGTTACCATATTATAATGAGCATTAGTGAGAATATGAATTGGGTGAAGTCGTCCTTTAAATGGTATACATATATTATACAATATCTCTAATACTTGGACTCACAGTTAATATTACCTCCAGAGTTAGCCGTCAGTTGAAACAACAAGCTCCCATTTATAGTGTCTTGCCTGCTAACCACCTGCATTCTAAACAGGCTACAGTATCACCAAAAACATGTTGGTAGAGTAAATTGAGAAGTAGCAAAGTACATTAATAAAAATGAGCTGTACGTCCTGCAATCACACACACTTTCACTAATGAGGAAAAGAAGGGGACCAAGCATAGACCCCCTGGGGGATGCCAGTCAACAAAGTATACAGTATGGTTGAAGTGGTTAAGATCCAACTTGTGTCTGTCTGAGGATTTTACCTTTGATCTAGCAGGGACTTTCTCTTCCTGCACACTTTTAATTAAGTTGAAGGAAGACATTAATTTGGACAGTGGAATTGGATCCGTGGTCGGTTCTGTCTGCTGGGACTTTGACAAGGTTAAGGGTCTGGATTAAGTGTTTTGTAAGATGCTCCACTCTGTATTCTTAAGAGATTGATTTCCCTCTTCAGTCTTCAGATTAGTCACTGGGTGGGGGAAGTCAAGAGAGGCTTTGAGTAGCCCGGCCCTCTACCCCACCTGCAACAATTAGAACTTGGCTGTTATCTGTGTGTGCATGTGTGTGTCTACACAAAATAACATATCCTGAGTGTCAGCATTACTGTAGCCCATCCACCTCTCTCTCTCTCTCAATTCAATTCAATTCATTTCAAGCTCTTTTTCCACCCCAAGTCCAGAATATATGAATAGATTCCATATATTAGACCATTTTCCATATTTGGGAAATAAAACACAGTTCTATAACTACACACTCACAAACACACAAACACATATTTATATATTTGTATCTATATTTATATGCTGGTGACAGCTGCTGGCTCTGTAGGAAGTCCTCAAATGTCAAATGTTAGTCAAATGTCAACACGGCCCCATACCTCATCCATCACCCCATACCCCCGCATCCAACCATAAGCAAATCCAAAGATTACCTTATGTCACCTCTCATGCCATGTCTCTCCCTCTCTCTCTCTTCTATTTGTTTTGTCTGTTTCCCAACTTCTTTTCACTCACTCACTCATTCACTCACTCACTCACTCACTCACTCACTCACTCACTCACTCACTCACTCACTCCACTTTATATAGGAAGGGGGCGTGTCTGATAAATGAATATCAAATATGAATACTGAATCAAGCAGCTTAAAAACTGTTTGAGGTGCTCACAAAAGCCTGAGTAGACGTTAAAAAGGGGCACAGTTTCACTTTCACCTCCCAGATTTTAAAAATATCACATACTATATCACAATAACGCATATCTACAAGCTCTGTGATGCGCAGCGCTGTGAGCTTATAGATCAGCTATTTTCGCTACTTTTGTGCAACACTGTCATACGAAAAAAAAACATTCAGTTAAACAAGATTTACCTGATCAAATATGTGAAGACATCAATTATCAGCATGTATTTCCCAACTAAACTCTGTGCTTCTCCCCTCCTCGCCCCCACAGAACCCTCACCGTGAACTAGTTCCCCCCTCCCCCGTAGAGATGAAGAGCTAATTGGGCCTCCCTCTGCCAATTAACCTTCTCCAGGCCCAATAGGTATTTTTAAACACCGCTTTTAATTTGCTGGAGACTCAAGCAGCAGGAGATCAGGGAGGAACAGAGAAAGAGAGAGGAGGAGGAGGAGATCATGTGGAGGAAGGTGGTAGAGAACGATGGTAGAGAAGGTGAGGGGAACAAGTGCAAGTGAGTGAGTGAGTGAGTGAGTGAGTGCGTGCGTGCGTGCGTGCGTGCGTGCGTGCGTGCGTGCGTGCGTGCGTGCGTGCGTGCGTGCGTGCGTGCGTGCGTGCGTGCGTGCGTGCGTGCGTGCGTGAGTGAGTGAGTTAGAGAGTTAGAGAGTGAGACAGATAGATATTGATTGCAGGGACGGATTAAGACTCAAGGAGGTCCCTGGGCCAGTTTTTTTTTTTTTGCCCCCCACCCCCCACCACAACCCCATGCTACCCACTACAGGCAGTCAGGTGGGTGGGCATGCACGCACGCACACGCACACGCACACACACACACACACACACACACACACACACACACACACACACACACACACACACACACACACACACACACACACACACACACACACACACACACACACACACAAACACACACACACACACACACTTCTTCTGTTGTAAGGCATGTGTGGTTCAAGAAAGCACCTGTAGACAATCATTTTATCGTACAGGATTTACAGTATATAAACTACAGCATTTACAGTACATGATATTCATTCAGGTGTAAAACAAATTCATCTTAAAAATCTTAAAAAATACTTGTCTGTTGACTTGTACTGAAGGCTGATGGGCCTACATATTTGAGTGTTATATAAATATGTATATATATTTCATATATTTAATATAAAATGATATGGTGGTCAACGGCCCCTGAGCACTGGCCCCATTGACATGGTCCATAATCCATCCATGATAGATATATTGATTGTTTCAAAGTTAAAGGACCACGGGTGTCAATACATCACACGTATACCATATTTCTTACAGTATATGTATAATTTTGTGGTAACTAAATCTATAATATCCAGGGACTATCTTCGTTTAGAGTTCAATGCGTGCTTCAATGATAATGCGAATTTCACCAAAAAAAAACAACAACGAAAAAACAACATAATGATGTTTAATCTCGAGCAAGTTTCAAGTCTCTGAAAGTTTCATACCATATTGAAATGAACAGAATCCAGTGGCTTCCTTGAAATTCAAACAATCCACATTATGCTTTGGGAAATGGTCAGCACTGCAGTAAAGGTTACGCATAAAAGTTTACGTATAAAGGTTACGTATACCAAGACATGCCAGACTAAGAGTATGGTTCTTTAAAATGTTAAATAAAACTACAGTTAATGTGATTTCGGTTGACCAACTATGTGGTCCCTTAAGAGTCTCCCTCTAACTAAGGGTGGTGAGTAGGGATGTTCGATATTGACTTTTTTACCGATATACAATGGTCCAATTCCTAATTTACGATACCGATATCAAGCAATACCGATACATGCAGGCTTTTTCACCAAAAGTCAACTAATTGTCAGGTGACAACATAATATATCTAATAAAATAAAATACATACATACAAATACAGTGATGTCGTTAGGTTGACAATAAAGTGAGGACTCACTGGTGGTTATTTGAATGAGTCCCACTAATCTTAGATTACATGTTGACCTATTTGACAGTGCAGAAGCATAATTGCCTTGATGCCTAGAACATTAACGAGCGTCAACTGGACACAGACACACACACACCTGCCCTCTGCAGTGCTCTAATTTGAAAGTGACTGGAGTCTGTCTCATTTCTCTGCAAAAGCCCTTGAATGTGATGGAATATGATTAAGTATTACTGTGATATGGTAAGCTCACATTTCATATCACACACCTTACAGTAAGAACTCCTGTAACTTAGGGTGCGTTCGGAAATGCGCACCCGGGGCGCACTCACATATTAGTTTGTATAAAATAATAATTAAAAAAATCGTACGCTAATATCGTCCGATAATATGTGACAGTGATGTTTCAGTTGAGTCGCGTGCGCGCATAACAAGATGTCACCAGGCAGTATCACACGACAAGTTCTGAGGTTTACTGTAATACACACATGTATAACGTAAACGTAGAATATATACAGTATTGGACATTGACATGACCAGAAGATATGAGACAAGGACAAGAACAGAATTGAATAGGAATAGAACATGCATCTCGTATCATTGTGCACAGACGTCAGTCTCTGATAAAGTAGTTGAAGGTCATTGTATCACGGGTCAATTATGCTTTACGTAGATGAGTGATTCACCACATGTGTGTACTGGGTCAGGCAGATAAAGGTCATAAATCATGACAGTTAATGGGCTAATAATTTAGTTGTGTAGCTATTGGCTACCTTGCTGTCATTCTTTTAGCTTGCACAGTCTGTTATTACCGTGTATTGTAGCCGACCTCGTGTGTGTGTTTGTTTATCTGTTTTAATCCTATTTGTATCAAACTAGGATGAGTTGGGGCAGGTTTAGGACTCTATTTCCCCCCTAAATTGGTCACAGGTGAAGAACACAGTGCATGGTGAAAATGAAACCCTCTGCTTACGTAGTATATGGTGCAGGTGAGTGAGTGAGTGAGCGAGCGAGCGAGCGAGCGTGCGTGCGTGCGTGCGTGCGTGCGTGCGTGCGTGCGTGCGTGCGTGCGTGCGTGCGTGCGTGCGTGCGAGCGAGCGAGCGAGTGAGTGAGTGGGTGAGTTAGGGAGATAGGCCTAAGGGGGGTCGTTGGGAGAAGATTGGCAGCGGTACAGGGAAGGAGCAAAGGATGGATGAGAGAGGGAGCGGAGAAGAGGAAATCTTCTCAGGTTTCTGTCATCCTCCCTCCCGCCTTTTCTCTTTTCACTTTCTCCGCTCTCACTCCATATTGCACCTCCCTTACACCCACCACCCACCCTGGTCTCTCTCTCTCTCTCTCTTGCTTTACCCCCCTCCTCTGATCGACGGCTCAGGAGGGTTAAGTTACAGCTTGTCCTCCCCCCTGGCTCTGCGGTGTGCTCAGTTTCTGGTTACAATTTCACTCACAAGGCAACTGTGTCCATTGTGACCATGGATTATGGAAGCATGTTCTGTCTTCTTACCACCTGGTTATGCGGTTTGGGTTAACCAGTCAAACTATATGCTGGCTATATGTAGCTTGTATTCCTGTAATTCCAGTAATTCCTGTAGTTTTCCTAGTGCTAAGGACCCACATCCTATTTATCAGTGGAAAAAACATATACGTATAATCTGACAACAGCCACTTAAGTGCTATTTTCTAAATGTTTTCAAAATTCTGCAGATCAGCTTTTTTTTTTAAAGAGGGGGAAAAAGGAAAATCCCTTGTGCCATGCCCAAAATAGGGACACCAGGGTTAACGTAGTTAACAGAGAGGATGTTCCTTATTTTTTCCCTTGTAAATATTTACTGCTTTTTTAATCATAAATATTTAACGTGTTCTATAGCAACTCCACAGGTACATTACATATGTCTGTAAACTCATTTGGGCAATACATTTATTTCGTATTCTACAGTATGTTGATTATGAAATGTAGGACCGTATAATAGTTGATCACAGTACACAGTCATTTATCCCTTTGTAACTCAGAGAGTCTCCAAATGACACACATATAAATGAACACTGAGGTTTAGGATACTACAGTCTGTACAAAGTAAAATAACGTGTACATACAGTAGTTTCCTAATGCTAAAGGGTTGGGAAAGCACCGGGTCTGCTGTGATGTTCACATGGCTGCATGGAGTATTTATGTTACACTGAAATGTATCACATACAGACAGACAGTCAAGCACTCTGGCTAACCTCCTATTGCTGCTGATCAAATTATAGACGCACTGCTAGGAGGTGAAGTCAAGTTTGGAGCTCATTTTACATACACGGTTGTTTTGCACTACTGTTCTAGGTTACGACTGTAAACAAGTATATATTTACACTGATACACGACTGTAACACACACACACACACACACACACACACACACACACACACACACACACACACACACACACACACACACACACACACACACACACACACACACACACACACACACACACACACACACACACATATATTATGAATACCAACCATATATATATATTTACCGTATATATTAGACCGTATGTATGTATGCATGTATGTAAAAAAATGTGTTTGTTTTTTAGTTGAAGAGCCATGGTCCTTGCTTCACTCGTCTCCATGCTCCCTGGCCGGTCCTCAGTCGTGAGGCAGAGTTCCTCAAGATCAAAGTCCCTACCAAGAAGGTGAGATCAGGATCTTAAATTTAACTCTGAGAGTTACAGTAAACTCTGAGAGAGTTCAATTTAACCCTGAGAGTGTACAGTATCAGTGTTAAATGCAAGGTCCTTACTTACTACTCCTTACTAAAACATGTTAGTCTAACATTTTTTCTCTAAGTATTGTTTGTGTCATGAGTACGTTAACACAGAACATGATTATTATTTGGCGATAGAGCAAGGTAATTCTTTTTTGAAGCAAGGTTGATTTTCACCACAAATAAAAGCATCGACCTGTATGAATAAGGCATGCATCAACTATATGAATAGTTTGATGCAAAAATATTCGCAAGCGCATATTCGGATCACGTCACACTCCCGCCGTATAAAGACAGTAACTCAGAGGATTTTACAGTATTAAACGGTATTAGAAAATGTTCTTTCCCAAATGTGTTCAGAATTCAAGATCTGATTCTCTTAAGTCATATTTTTTGGCTTGAAACTGTTGATGAAGGAATTCATGTATGAATAACAGGGTTATGAGCTGAAAGAGGAGAGTGGATTCAGTGCCAGTGTGAACGCAGTGTGGAGGAAGCTGAACCAGCCGTTTCAGCCCAACGTCCCCCAGCAGGAGCATAGCCGCACCAAGTTTCTGTCGCACTGCTTCTCCAGGGACAAGCTGCATCTGTAAGACAGGAAGACACACACATATGCCCATGCACCACATGTACCACTGTACACACATACGTGGCATAGTAGCTGCAGACATACTGGTGGGGGTCAATGTTAAGTCAACCTGTTTATCACCCACCAAGATGTCCGTCGCTCCAAATGACACTTGTTGACGCCCCCTTCAGGATTTTTTGCTACGCACTATAGGCCTGAAGTAGCCTGGCTCCACCCCCTGAATCCTTTGCTTCGCATTCAGGGTCTGGCGACGCTGTCGAAGGCGGGTGTTTCTCGGTTGAAAATCTGTACGACGAATCGGGATCGGGATCATCCAGTATGAACCAATCGCGTTGGTTCATAGTGGAGTCCCACTTTGGCCACGCCCCCATCTCAGAAATCGGCTGCATTGAGAGGGCTTTCAGACTGAATAATGGAGTGAAACGAAATGAAAATTCTGGCTGAGTGTCAGGCTAGGGCTGAAGTGGTTAATGTTTTCAAATAATTGTAGTGGAGTAAAAGTACAATATTTGACTTTGAGATGTAGTGGAGTAAAAGTAAATGTACTGAAAATTGGAAATACTCCAGTAAAGTAAAAATACCTCAAAACTGTACTTAACAGTTACTTACAGTACTTGAGTAAATGTATTTAGTTACTTTACACCACCACATGTACGTAGCGTGTACACAAACACACACACGCAGTCATTTATACAGTAGGGCAGTGGTTCTCAAACATTTTCATGTCAAGGTCCTTCAAATTCCTATGTTTTTGTCTGCTGACCGCCATCTGAAAAGATTTTGTACCAGGGGTCCCCCATAACATTTCTGTCAACATCTGTCGACACATTTCATAAATAGCTGATATACAAGCTCACAATGCGTCGCACCGCAAGCTTGTAAATAAAGTGTTTAAACTGTTATTTTACTGGGGACCCCCTAGAATCCCCCCAAGGACCTCTGGGGTCCCCAGACCCCGCTTTTAGAACCAGTGGCGTAGAGCACTTGCAAAGATGCACACACACACACACACACACACACACACACACACACACACACACACCCTTGCTCACATACTCACTCTGGATTTTGTGTTTTTCTCAGGTACAACATCAAATCTAAAGACACGTTCTTTGACAATGCCACACGGGGTCGCATAGTAAGTGTTATATCATTTAAATGTAATCGATTTGTCTTCACTTGGAACCTGTTTCTCTTATGTCAGATATGCCTGGTTTCTTTACATTGTATTCTCTGTTTGACTATTGATTGACTCTCCTAGGTCTATGAGATCCTGAGACGTACAGTGTGTGTACGAACCTGCCAATCCATGGGTCAGTCTACCATATAAACATTGGTGTTTATATGTGTGTTTGTGCTTGTGCTTGTGCTTTTGTGTGTGTGTGTGTGTGTGTGTGTGTGTGTGTGTGCGTGTGCGTGTGCGTGTGCGTGTGCGTGTGCGTGTGCGTGTGCGTGTGTGTGTGTGTGTGTGTGTGTGTGCGCACAGTTCATACATTTATACAGCTACTGTTTATTGTTTATTACGGATCCCCATTAGTCCTCAGTGTGAAGTGAAGGCTACTCTTCCTGGGGTCTAAACTTCACAATCAAGTAAACATCACACCTGTAAACTGGCATAAATGAGTAGTTTGACCATTTCCTGGCCAGATGTGACCTGTTCAGTTCCTAGTGAAAGAAAATTGTTTGTCTGGGATTTCAGTAAGTAAGGTAGTGTGTTTTCCATGTTCCACTGCTGATCTTATCCCATGAAGGCAAGAGACAAAATAGGGGTACAGCCTTAATAGGGGCAAGCAAAACCTGACTAATGCAGACGTTATTTTTTTTACATATCTTTTCATTTATTTGTGCATGTAAAGGCTTTGTCAGATTTATTTCAGGTTTATTCATGTGCGCCTCAGTATGTATCCGTTTAGCAGATGCTCTTATCAAGAGCGACTTACATAATGCAAAATCAGTGTAAATGGTATGAACACCTAGTCAACCAATGACAAGCGGTAAGCAGTCAGGTAAATAGAATGCAAAGAAAACTATTAAGAACTACTTGAAGAGTACAAAGTAACTATAGGATGGTAGGTTAACTTCACACATAGCATGTGTCTGAATATAATTAATACTTTGCATCTGTGGACAAGCAAGCTGTACTGTACTTAGAATGGAATAGAATACTTTATTGGCAGTTTAAAGGGGGTCAATCAGGGGGTCTCGACTGACTAGTTGATTCGTCGACTTTCAGGGGACAGCACGCAACAAACAACCATGAAACAAAGAAGAGATACTCTCTCCTCCATTCTTAGCCATCCCAGGCTACTGAAGTGGGCGGAGGTAAGATGAGATCTGGGTCTGGATCTGGATAACATACTGTAACTCACATCTATTTAAATAGGCAACAAGTAGCGATACAAGGAATGAGGAACGCTAGTGGGTGAGGTGGAGTTTGAAGAAGTTTCCCCCCTGTGGTGGTGGGGGGGGGGGGTTATTCCACAGCTTCGGAGCCAGCAGGGAGAAGAATCTAGGTCACTTGGAGTGGTATCATAGGGATGGGACAGCTGATTGAAGTACAGTATGCGGGAAGGGTTGTAGGGCTGGATCATGTCCTGGAGGTATAGGGGGTCAGGTGTTTTAAATTGGATGCGGGCAGCAGCCGGAAGCCTGTGAGGGTCGCATAAGTGGGGATACATGAACATGTTTTGGAGGTAGAAGACCAGGCATGCCACAGCATTCTGGATCAGTTGTAGGGGTTTGAGAGGGCATGCAGGCAAACCAGCAAGGAGGGAGTCGCAATAGTCACGCCTGGGGGTGAGGGCAGACTCCTTGGTGAGGAAAGATTCTGTGGATGATCAAGTGTAATCCTACAGGACCAAGGGATCGCTGTAATGTGTGCCTTGAAGGACAGCTGACTATCCTACACTTCCAGGTTCTTGGAAGTTTGACTACAGTATATCAAATGCAGAGGTCAAGGGGATTATGACTAATGAGTGGAAGGCAGCCCGGGCAGCGTGGAGTGCCTGTTACTCAGAGGAGTTCTGTTTCACTAGAATGGGCATGTTTGACTCCTGACTGGTTGGTATTCAAAAGGTTATTCTGTGAGAGATGGAGTGCTGGTTTGAAACAACTGGTTCAGTGGTTTTGGAAAGAAAGACAAGGAGTGATAAAGGCAGGAGTTCTTGAGGAGTAATTCTGGCTGACTTTTAACTATTATTATTATTCATTACATCTTTATTGTCAGTCCAATTGAGATTAGAAGATCTCTTTGTTGTGGGAGCTTGGCCAAGATAGCTGCAATTACAGTACTCTACAACATAAAAGCAAACATTAAAAGCACATAATAACATTATAGCTGAGCTTAACTTTGATAACGTACCCGTTATCAGAGTACTTACTGTAGGGCAGTACCCATTATCATTATCAACGTGGAGGCCAGTCTATGACATCGGTATGTCATATTGAGGGATCACATCAGGGATCTCTATATGGGCAAAAAGAGACAGACGGTTCTCAAGATATGTGGGGGACACACGGAAAGACACAAACACACAAACACACTCACTCACTCACCCTCCCACCCACTCACTCACTCACTCACTCACTCACTCACTCACTCACTCACTCCATTGGAGTTCCAATGGAGTTCACTAAAAACTCCATTGTTTTGTAGTATTTTGTGAGAAGAGAGAGGACAGAGGTAGAATGAGTATATACAGATAGTGTACAGTATGTGATAGCAGGTATATACATGATGTTTAGAACTTTAGCATCATCTGCAGCCAGGTGTGTTATTTTAGAAACATTAGCTACATACTGTACAGTATGCAGGTATGTACGTCTGCGAGAGGATACGGACGAGAGGACAGGTGCAGCTGGTCCGTCTGGTGGATGACACATGTTTCAGGACCTCATCTGACAATAGAGGAGAGAGGGATGATAGGCATGACATGTTGGGGTTAACATTAGTCGAGTTAGTTGAATGATTATGTTGAATCGGGGAGAAATAGCTTCTATGGTACTAATGAACAGTATAATTGAAGATCTCTAGCTTTTAATCCAGTTAGTTTATTCAACAAATTATTCTGTTTATTTGTTTGGTTTGTTATTATTTTTTGTGGATGTGTGTGTGTGTGTGTGTGTGTGTGTGTGTGTGTGTGTGTGTGTGTAGGGGGGGTTGTTGTTTCTTCTGGATGTATGACTTTATTAAAAGGGAGAGCAGACTGGCTTTAATTCCATGTCTACTTTCTACCATATGTGCTTGGCTGCAGCCACACAACAGAAGGCTCCAGCCTGCAGCTACTGGTAGAGAGGAAGGAGAGAGGAAGGAGACATTTGGATCTTTAACCTCTATTAGACCTCTTCCTCACTTTTTAGATTATCCACTCCTCTCTGTTTCTTTGGATTTATCTTGTTTCTACCTATGCTCTCGCTCTCGCTCTCTCTCTCTCTCTCTCTCTCTCTCTCTCTCTCTCTCTCTCTCTCTCTCTCTCTCTCTCTCTCTCTCTCTACAAGTGGGTCATACTTCCTGGGTCATATTGAGATTGAAGCAGGCCCTTCTGGGAGTTGAAGTTCTTTGTAGCTTGTATTACATGTGCATTCATACATGCATGTCCCCTGTCCCCTTTGAGGTTCTGGTAATTAATTGGTTAATTACTTTGATTAAAGCTTTATTCCAGGTCCACAGTATGTGTCAGTGTCCATGATAACACTGGGAGGTCATTCCCAGTACAATCATCACAAATGCTAGAAATAGCACCCAGTCCCCATCTGTTTGACATCGCAACCATGGCATTGGGGTAGGGTGGAGGGCCCCGTCATTGCACATCATGTCATTGTAAAAATAATGCCTGATCTAGAATCAGTTCGATTGACCACCTGATTTTCCCACCTCAAACTTCCTGAGACTTGCACATCTCACATTGTTCGTATGCTCAGCCAATAAGCTCACAATGTGTCGCATCACAATGCATTGTGAGCTTGTAAATTGGCTATTTTTGGCACGTTACTCCGTCATGTGATATAGTATAAAAAAAGAGTCCCCTTTTAAATGTTTTTTGAGAATTTGTCCCTGTCACAGTTATTGCATTTGACATCACAACTCCTCTCTCTCTCCCTCTTTCTTCCAGGCATCACCACATTGATGGCTAAAGGCGTGTATGACTCCGCCTTCCCAGTTCATGATGTGAGTATGTCAAAGCAGAGTGTCTAAACTGTTGTCAGCAATGTGTGGCAGGGTGTTGTCACTGCTCTGTCAGTGTGTGTAGTTGTGGTTCTGTGCGTCTTTGAATGAAATAACTGGAAAACGGAATGCGTGGACGATGGTTACAATTTGGGTCAAGTTGACAGTCGACAGTAGCTGGGCAGATTTTCATGGAACGTCTGGCTGCCCAGAAGAGGGGATTAAACTTTGGTCTCAAAGGTCAAGATTAAAGTTCTACAATCAAAGTCAGAATCATAGAACAACAAATGTTGGTGTGGGTAGGTGCGCGCACGTGTGTGTGTGTGTGTGTGTGTGTGTGTGTGTGTGTGTGTGTGTGTGTGTGTGTGTGTGTGTGTGTGTGTGTGTGTGTGTGTGTCTCCGGTGTAATGCAACCCATGTCTTTCACCTTTTCTCTCTCTCTGCAGGGTGACTACAAGGTCACGGGTAACTCTGAAGAGAGGAATGACAGACAGGTAGCTCAACCTTCCCCTTGACACTCAATCTCTCACACTCCTTTTCTCCACCTTCCTCTCTTGGGCCTCTTGTTTTCACCGTTCTACCTACCTCTTCTCCACCCATCAACACTAAAGGAAAGCTGACAAAAATCTCTATGTGTCTTTTCCTCACTGTCGGGTGGAAACCTTGTATGTCCATAACAATTACTTTTCAGGAAATAGAGAAAAAGAAACTGGATTCCATTGGGTCCATTATAGTTATTATTCAGTATAAGATAGGGAATCAATTTATGCAAAAAAAGGAATATGTAAATACACGTTTTCAGCCCGACAGCAACATTTTACTCTCTTTGTTTCTGAACTTTTCTTTTCTTCTGCGTTCTCCATCCCCTGCTTTGTTTCTTGACTCTTCCTCACTCCCTCCAGCCATCCACCAAATTAGTAAATTTACAAGCTTACAATTTACAAAGACGCCTTATAATTGGGCACATAGATATTTTATTTGAGGTTTGTATAATCCAGGCATAAGTCATGCCTCTGAGCAGATGTGAGAAAGAGCGGGCCTGCGTACAAATTCACAGATTTTTTTTTAATGAATCAGACACCTACGAATTTTCGTAAATTACGGTACGTTCAAAATATGGGCATAAAAAGATTAGTGAATCGGGCCCAATTGTGTATCCAACTTTTTCCTTGTCTCCAATTCCATCCATGTGATGTAACACACTGACCGTGTGACATCGTATGTCTCTCTCCTGTCAGCTCCTGCATGAAGAGTGGGCCAGATATGGAGCCTTTTACAAATACCAGCCTGTTGATCTTATCAGGTACAGTACTTTCACCACAGTACACACATTGGACCAGGAGGAGCATGAACCCTAGCATCCCTATTCATAATAGGTGAACATCCTTAATTAACACATAAGCTGCCATGGACGCAGATCTGCTTCCTATTAGATAAAACCGTGGGCTGCCAGAATAATCTAGGACACAGATCTGTGTCCTAATGTTTAATTTGGTTAGACGATCACGCTGTTTTATTTACATTCCGAGATCAGTTTCGTTTTCCACTCACCTCCGCTTCACCCGGAAGCAATTTCAGCGATTTCCGTTTTCCGGTTTTAGCTTGAAAAATGCGCTCTTTAGGCCAAAACACGTTTTTTTCACACGGTATAAAAAACGAACGGAGAGCTCCACTTCTATTTTCTTTAGTCTGGGTGACTAACAGTCATCGTCGTCATGTATCACAACGGTCTGAAGCCCGATCGGTGATTGTCGAAAACGTCACATCCGGTTATGACATATGGACTGTTTGAGCCTGTTTGGGGGGGGGGGGGGGGGTCGAGCCAGTCAGCGAGTGATCCGAGGTGTCAATTTGCTCTGCTGGTCGATCTGTCGTATGTGTTTAAAACCGCAACAAGACAAACTTAAATGAATTTAAATAACAAAACAACAAAAAAACACCAAATCGCTGGAAAGGGGGTGAGTACATTATGAATAAACTCTGGCAGTCAATGTGTTAAAATTGGCTTCTGGGCCGCCAGCAGACCACGTCACTATGACTCAGACATAACCATAAACAAACCCAATATGCCCATATACAGTATAGGTATGTCACTGTCACACTTTGTCCCAGTGTGGGTAGGATATGGCAGAATCACTGGAAGCAAACGCAGTCCTTAGATGCAAACAAGTGTTCTTTTATTCACCTTCTTTAGAAAAGAAGTCCCAGGGAAAACAAAAAAAACATAACAAACACAATACTGGCCAGATTGGCTCTAGGTCTGCTCCCTACTGCAGCCCTTCACTGAGTGCCTGGGCAGTGATAGGCACCCTTCTTTTAAAGGCTAAGCCCCTCCCACTGGACCATACCAATCCTAAATTGATTCAATCAATTTACACAAAACCAGTTATTTTATCCATGTCCAAAGACATTATACTTCACAATTAACACATTTAAAGTGTCCTCACATTAGCACATTTCCCACAATACTAATAATCCATAATAACAATTAGAATACCACATTTTACTCAAACCCACAGTTGGTATGGTACAGCAGGTATGGACTGAGCATGCTCACTACAAACAGACAGGCACTATAAAAGGCTGCCTGCAGCTACACTCGGGTCCTTCGTCACTGCCCAGAACCAGGAAGCACTGTGGTAAGAGAAAGAAAAAAACAGTCAAACATTTGCCAAAAGAACATTCCCTGTAACTTAAAAATAAAGAACAATTTTACCCTTTAACCCTGTGTTGTGTGAAATCATTTAAGTCATAAGTGAAAAAATACAATAATACAGGAAACATACTAAAAGCTGTTAAATGGAGTTTAGTGTGTGCACCCACCAAACTATCCTGTATGCTACCTGGCTATTGTGTATATGGTGTATTGTGTAGTGTTGATGTGGTTATGAAGTGTCAGTGGCAGGGTGAACTGCCACAGTCACTATGACTCTGACATAACATAAACCAACCCGATACACCCATAAATAGTCATGTCACTATGAACAGACATAACCATAAACAAACCCGATATGCCCATATATATCCATACTGTATATGGAGATCCGGTTGTCCAGAGTCCAGTTCCGACAAAGCCCCCAGACATATTGGTCTGGTCGGCGGTGCGACGTAGGTATGAGGACCACGTAGCTGCCCAAACTCTAGATGGAACGCCTAGTTTGGTGAAAAAGGGAAACATTTGGCAAACATTCTGTGAAAATAGTATCGGGCAGGTCTGTCTTTGTCGCTCTTATGGAGAACCCTCATCATAGTACTGATGATGTGGTAATGGGTAACTGGGTACAACGGGTGCATTTCTCCTTTCCGACACGTCGCCTTTCCGACGTTGACTAACCCTATACCTAACCCTAACCCTAACCTTAACCGCACGCGGAAGCCACTTGTCGGAGTGGTGAGATGTCGGAATGGAAGGAGCACCCCGGGTACAACGGGTACAACGAGTATTGCAAAATCAACTTACTACTGTTAGATTCTAATTGAACTCTAATGAGTTATATTATATTGACCAATTGCTGAGAGGGGAGGTTGGAGAACAAGAGGGACAAAAGACAAAATTATTCTTGGAGTGAGAACACACAACCACCACCAACCACGTACCTTTACTTGTTCTCATTGTGACGTTTTGCTTAAAAATGTCTTCCTCTCAACTTTTCTCAAGTTTACAGCTGTAGAAGAGTGGGTATTTTCTGTACTAGCCCCCAATGATTTGCAATTACAACATATAATCATAAAAATAGCTGCTAACATGCTAATATAAATTAATTAATCAATGGAAATTAGTAAGAATATCAGTCTCTCATACAAGAGACATGAGACAAACATTTAAGTGTACAGTATAAGTGATAGTTCTAGTGCAGCACTATCACTCACTGTATACTGAGTATACTATGGCCTTTAGCACACAGCGTGAGTTGTACTGAGTATACTATGGCCTTTAGCACACAGCCTGAGATGCCACCATCTGTTCTCTGTGTTGCCCTGTACACTAAACCTGTGTCACATCTTCTTCCTAATCCCTGAACTCTGATCTTTCCAGGAAGTACTTCGGGGAGAAGATAGGCCTGTACTTTGCCTGGCTCGGGGTTTACACTCAGCTGCTGGTACCAGCTTCTATAGTGGGAATCATTGTCTTCGGCTATGGAGTGGCCACAGTGGATACTAATGTACCAAGGTGCACGCACGCACGCACGCACGCACGCACACTCTCTCTCTCTCTCTCTCTCTCTCTCTCTCTCTCTCTCTCACACAAACAAACACACATTTTAATTCTTTATTTGAATCCACAAATTAATATTAATTTTCAGGGAAACAAAATGTAACGGGGCAGTTCATGGGCACCTAAGGGTACCTAGGTTCAAGGTTCAACGTTGTACTTTATTGTTACATCTTGTTTACAGGTACATAAGAGTAAAACTTATTTTTGTTTGGCTTCCTTCAGACAATGCAACAGTATAGATAACAACAACAACAACAATAATAATGATAAAAACAGTACAAATATTCAAAGAAGAAATAAAAACATAGAAAACATATAGCACACAGACAAACTGCCCATAACAGCTGAAACAGAGCAATATTTTGCAAGTTGTTTGGATTTGCTCTTTGTCATGCCAGCGATTTTCAGGCCACTCGTGGTCAGTTTAATATACATGGCCCAGGCTTCCAAATGGGAGTATGCAGAGTCTACATCTGTACCCAAAGTGTGTTATGAATCTAATTAATGGTTGGTACTTTATCTTGTAAAGCCTGGCCCATGTATAAATCAAAAACACAGCCTACTTCTAGAATCAGGACCTCGTTGTGACCTTCCGGCTGTACCTGGCTTTATTCTGGGTTGTGTGGGAGGGACACAGAAGGCAGGACTGGCAGTGCTTTGTGTATACATCTGTGTGTGTGTGTGTGTGTGTGTGTGTGTGTGTGTGTGTGTGTGTGTGTGTGTGTGTGTGTGTGTGTGTGTGTGTGTGTGTGTGTGTGTGTGTGTGTGTGTGTGTGGGTACGCGCGCACATTTGTATTTATTCACTTATTTCCTATGTGTATGAACACATGCATGTTCTTAATAACAACCAAGAGGTTTATCTTTTTTTGTGTATGTGTGTGTCCAGCCTGGAGATGTGTGACGACCATCAGAACTTCACCATGTGTCCTCTGTGTGATGGAGCGTGTGATTTCTGGCACCTCAGCACAGCATGTGGCACGGCACGGGCATCACACCTCTTCGACAACCCCGCTACTGTCTTCTTTGCCATCTTCATGTCCCTGTGGGGTAAGGACAAGTGTGTGTGTGTGTGTGTGTGAGTTTGTGAATATCATTGGCAATGCCTCACACGTGTTTGCCAAGCACACATGGTCTATCTTAGGGGTGAACGTTATGGCAAAAATCATCCATCCATTATTTATAAGATATGAAGATTCATTATATTTATATATTGTTATTAATATGATTATTGTACAACCATATATTATTATTATTATTATTATTATATATATATTATTAACAATATATGTTCACAGACAGACAGACAGACAGACAGACAGATGACAGACACAGACATACTGTACATACATACACATATACATACCTATAGATAGATATCTGTATTAGATACGTACATACATACATACATGTACATACATAAATACATAGCTTACATACTTATATACATACATAACAGTCCGGGCGCGTCACAGGTTCGAATCCCGATCCCGACGACCTTTGCTGCGTGTCACTCCCCGTCTCTATCTCCCCATTTTCGACTGTATACTATATACTGCTGATCATCTGTTTTCAGCAGTCTCATGAAACCCTCACTTTCAACGGTTTTACCATACAAACACAGCAGTTTCCAGCACTTACATGTTTTCTAAAATGCTGTTTAGACTGTGTCAAGTCTAGTCGAACCGAACGTCGAGTGACGTTTGAACATTGTCGTAGCAAACTTTGCAAATAAACTTGGTTCCAAAGACGATGTCGAATTATTTAGGGACCAAATTATCTGTGTTTCTCTCTCTCTGTCTGTCCATTCATTGCTGCTGCGCTAACAGTGCCAACAGCATGACATAATACATTGTGGTCTTATATTATTACATGACAGAATGCATCGTGGTCTTATATCATTACATGACAGAATGCATCGTGGTCTTATATTATTACATGACAGAATGCATTGTGGACTTATATAATTACATACAGTATGACAGAATGCATTGTGGTCTTATATTATTACATGACAGAATGCATTGTGGTCTTATATAATTACATGACAGAATGCATTGTGGTCTTATATTATTACATACAGTATGACAGAATGTAGTAAAGAAAACGAAACAAAATCACATCCAGATAAAAAGCACTGAACTGTTGCAAAAGAGATGGACGGTGGAGAGACGAAACACTGCTTAACATTTTAGAAGGGGGCTTGACTGTGTGTGTGTGTGTGTGTGTGTGTGTGTGTGTGTGTGTGTGTGTGTGTGTGTGTGTGTGTGTGTGTGTGTGTGTGTGTGTGTGTGTGTGTGTGTGTGTGTGTGTGTGTGTGTGTGTGTGTGTGTGTGTGTGCGTGCGTGCGTGCGTGCGTGCGTGCGTGCGTGCGTGCGTGCGTGCGCGCGCGTGTGTGTTTTTGTGTGTGTGTGTTTTTGTGTGTGCGTTTGTTTGTGTGCGCGTGCGCGTGTGCACGCATACACAGGTGGGCTGAGTGTGCACTTGGTTATAAATATCTAATGACCCCCTTCAACTCCAGTGGAGGTCCCACTGAGAGTAATAATACATAGAGAGGGCCCCCTCTATGCCCCACGCGCACGCACGTACAGTACGCGTACAGTACGCACACACACACACACACACACACACACACACACACACACACACACACACACACACATGTATGCAAACTCTGCATATACGATGTTATTGATGTTTTGTTGAACCTAGCAGGACGTGTACGTGCATGCATGTGTGTTGTATGCGCGCGCGTGTGTGTGTGTGTGTGTGTGTGTGTATGTGTGTGTGTGTGTGTGTGTGTGTGTGTGTGTGTGTGTGTGAGAGAGCATTGTTGTCATGCCATCGTAGACCTGGTGAAACAATGTGCTCCAGTGAAACCGTAGTAGACTGCAGTTGTACTGGGCAGCTCCCCAGGTGCACTGCTAAACTATCAGTGGTCATTTAACTCTGAGAGTGGACAGATGGACCCGTAAGGATCTAGTGGTAATTTTTGTATTTAAAATTTCCACTCAGACTTTTGCAGTGTGTGTGAATACATGAATATAAAACAGGTTGGTGTTGAGAGAGGGTGTGCATGTTTAGCATACCCGCTGGCACTCTTCTGATCACATGACCATGGGGAAAACTTAAAATTGTGTGTGTGTGTGTGTGTGTGTGTGTGTGTGTGTGTGTGTGTGTGTGGTTAGCGGCCATGTTCTTGGAGCACTGGAAGCGTCGACAGATCAGTCTGAGCCACAGTTGGGATCTGACGGGCATTGAGGACGATGAGGTACGAACGCGCACACGCACGCACGCACGTACGCACGCACGCACGCACGCACGCACGCACGCACGCACGCATGCGCACAGCCACGCACGCATGCACAGTGAACTGTAAGAGTGAGGTGAGAGGGGCGGTCAGCATTAAGTCTTAATGATTAGACTGAGGACTTTGGCAGGGACACTTGCTAATAGACAAGCTGTGAACACTTCAACCATGAACACGCACAAGCATGCAATAGGGGTGTGCCGATATATCGTCCCGCGATATATCGCGATACGTTTTCGCGACGATATGTATCGTTTTGGAAAAAAAAATATCGTTTTTGAAATTTTTTTTTTTTTTTTTTTTTTTTTTTTTTTTTTTTTACAATCATAATAATCAGGCATGCAAACGGCCCCGAAGTGAAAAGAGTGACAACATGTTTTTTTTTCGGGTCAGGTGTCATACTATTTGGATTCAAAACGGCTATTGTAGCTGAAAAGCTACAAATTTGCATGTCTGAATAATGCAAAAACAGAAATATTTGTTTGCATTTTCTTTTTTTCTCCTGCATATATTTTCATAATAAAAAAAGTGCGTATCGTATCGTATCGAAATCGTATCGAAGTTGTGAGCCAAATATCGTATCGTATCGTTTCGTGAAATTAGTGTATCGGCACACCCCTAGCATGCAAACAGCTCAGTAATGATTTTGTAATAAAGTGTACTTAAAACTCCCTCTCTCTCTCTCTCTCTCTCTCTTTCAGGAGCACCCCAGGCCAAGATATGAAACCATCCTCCTTCAGAAGACACAGAAGAGGAAAAAAAGCAAAAAGAAGAAAAAGAATGAGGTGGGGATCAGGAGTGACACAGGTTCAAACGTACAGAATTGATCAGGAAGTGTATTCCTGGAGGCTTCAGGCTCCGCTTTCAATACACATTCATTTACCAATCCATCACCTACCAGTCACAGTGCTGGGATCAGGCAGAAGACCTGCCCACTGCTTGTGAGTCTTTAGCCTGATTTATACTTATTGTAGGCACGCATCGATGTTACACACCCAATATAGCGTGCAACACAGTTCACAACCAACTAAAACAGACATTATTCACTAGTTTTGGATGTTGACATCCTATCCTACTATTAAATGAACAAAACTATGAGTCCGTCCTCATCCTTTTTTCTCCTCAGTGGGTTGACCAGTCCAAAATTGCACATGGCCATTGGCATATGTAGAAAGTGAGGAAGCTGTGGGCGCTGGTGGCGTGTTCTCTCCTCCACGTCATCAGTGCCCATACCCTAGGTGGGGTTGGCGAAAGGGCCTCTCTGTGTGGAGTTTGCATGTTCTCCCCGTGTCTCCTAGGGTAGGTACCCTCACAAAAACATGCAGTAATCCTGGTCACTATACTGCCTCCCCCTGGCCAGCCGGGGCGCCTGATGGAGGGGAAAGGAACTGGTTGGAATAACGTGTTCCTTCTACGCGCTACGTCCAACCAGGGAAACTCTCCCCTGTCAGGTGACAAGAAGGTCAGTTGGCTCTCATACATTGAAGGAGGCATGAGCTCGGCCCTGGCCTCCCTAGGCTGGCAGAGGGAAGGTAGTGTCCACTGTCCAGGATTACATATTACATTACATACTACAGATGGTATCTGTAGTAGCAGTCGTGGTCCCGGCAGGCTATGGGATCTGTAGTTGTTGTCATGGCCTCATGGCCCAGACTGAGAAAATGGGAGCATAAAAGGTGTGTCAGGGTGAAAGTGTTTGTTGCCGTGGGTGATGCAGTGGTGGGTGAAGTCGAACCTCAGTCACAGACTGAAGTTTGACTGAGTCCAGCCCCACCGGACTTGGTTTCATTTTAGTAGTAGAAGGGAGGTCATTATTCTGGGACTTTGGAGGAGAAGGGGGGTGGGTTGGAGGGATACAGAATTGAGCAAGTGGATGAGTTTCACCTTCAGGCTGTGTCCCATCATTCTCTGGATTTCCCCGTTGGATGTGAATAATATTGTGACCATGGTTTATGGGACAGGAATCAGTCCTGGCTCTGATGGTAGTGTGCCACATGAAACATTACAACACATAATCTAATGATCTAGATAGAGGTGGAAATTAGGTCAATCACACACAAAGCGCCACTTTGGCCTATATTTGCCACCGCAACAGATGGGCCTATGCCATTGCCATAGCCAGTGTCTGAGACTAACCCATTACATGTGACAGGATTACTGCATAGTAGTGCAGTAATGTGATCACACAATGATACGGAAATCAAAACACTGCACTTTTGTGTAGCCTTATAGGCCATCTGGAGATCGGGGTTGATTGGAGCTATAGAGTGTATCAGTGTATCAGATCATCATAAAGAGAGATTAAAAGTGAGAAGTGCCCTTTTCAGCCATGGCTGTGTCCCATGACCTCACCTCTAGCGCGACCCTCAGGCCAAACCTGCACATGTAGATTGTAGAATGAACTGTAATGATTTTCCTGGTTGAAGACTCATATTTTGTGCATGCATGCGTATTATGTGTGTGCTTGCCAGTGTTGATTTTGTCGACGACTGTTCGTCGACTACCTTTTTTCACTGACGAAAACTAAATGAAAACGAAATAAAAACTAAGCTACGACGACTAAAACTAAGACTAAATATTATTGACAATTTCGTCAACAAATACAAACTAGACTAAAATGTTAGTGTGGGCCGAGTGGAGAAGAGATCCAGTAGAACTAAAAGACAAGTCATTTTATGTTTGGTTGCGCTCGGGTGTTGTGCTCTGAAAATAGCAGATCTACAAGCTCACAACGCGTCACGGCTATTTTCAGCATGCAACCAGGTGTAAAATCAGGCATTACGACTCCATCAAGGCCTGCCAAAATACCCTTTAGTCGACTAAATCAACTGTAGATTTAGTCGACTATAACTAGAAAAAAACTAAAACATTTCAGATGACTAAAATATGACTAAAACTAAATGGAATTTTATTCCAAAGACTATGACCGAAACGAAATAAAAATTTGCTGTCAAAATCAACACTGGTGCTTGCGTACACGTGCATGTGTTTTGTGTGCGTACGCCGTGCCGTAGCTTCATTTCCGCCATTCCACTCTCTTATTATGTATTCTATTGAATGAATATTTATTATTTATTCATATTTATTAATTTAATAGTTCATTTGATTGGTTCAGACATTGTTGCAATGCCATGTCCGACACTCCATTCCAGGACAGTTTTTTGCGTGATATCGTCGTCAGATCGCTCGCTCGCTGTCAGTGTGGATGAGATGTTAGGCTACAGCAACACTGATACTGCGTTTTGGACACCTCTCGTTTCCATGTGATATGTGTAGAGAGCTTTTTGTGCGTCTCCTGACATCATTATATCACGTTATTAATGCTGCTCGTGTGGATTTTAAGCTCATGTGCTTTGAGTGGATGCATCAGCAGCATGTGCCGTCGTTAGAAAAGCGCTCTGTGCGTTTTGGTTCATAAAGGTGATGATAGCTGATACGCTGATTGGTTTTACTAATGTAACGCCCAAAACACACCCATGACTAATTCAGGGCTTGTTACGCCAGGCACTGACACATTGTGGCCACATAATGCGCCCCTGTAGAATCTACAATGCGCCCCTGTAGAATCTACAGGCAGTCACCAGTCAGACACAAAGGCACGAAGGATGGAAAGTTGGAAGAAAGACAAGGACTCCCCTGGAAATCTAACTAATGTATTATGCTGATTAACACCCTTGCAAACGATCCAAGTGTCCTAGACTCTTCTCCCTCCTGGCTCCCAAGCTGTGGAATGACCTCCCTCAGTTACAACTGCACACTCACTCCCCATGTTCAGCTGCCTTCTGAAGACTCACCTCTTCTGACTACCTCATCCCCTAGGATTCCTCATTCCTTGTATCACTTCTTGTGGCCTATTTTTTTGGATAGATGCTAGTTCTATGCAGATATTTGTTAGTTACTTTTTGGTTTAGACAGATGCTTGATGTTTACCTGGTGTCATAGTTATTTTGAGGTAGTTAATTGGTTCTTTGCACTCTATTTACTTGACTATTTACTCCACGGCAATTTTACTATCTAAAGCGTAGATAGTAAAATTGCCGTGGACACATCCCCAAGGTGCAAGTAAAGACCATATGTCATGTTAAAATAGGGCCTTTATAGCTTCTGGGGGTCCCTGGAACAACTTATTTTGAGATTGGGGTCCGCGGCCAAATACATATAATTTTGGGGGTCCTTGACATGGAGAAGTTGGAGCACCACTGATATAGCAACATACTGTTAGGATTTAGAAAACATTTTTAGATATGTATTGCCACGGACATCCATCTCAAAATGTTTTGTTCCAGGCACCCCTCCCCACCAGAAGCAAAGATTAGAGTTACAAATGTTTTTAAAAATGTATGTATATTCAAAGATGTGCACACATTTTTAAGAATTTGGTACCGCGCTATGAGCTTTTAGATCTGCTATTTTTCAATAGCCAAAGAAATCGTGCCTGGATTGAATGGGTTAAATGAACATGTCGTTATGTGTGTGCTTTCAGAAGTTTGTGTGTGTGTGAGTGTGTGCGTGTGGGTCTGTCTGTGACCTGTACTCTGTGTTGCAGCCAGAGAAGCGCGAGGAGGACGGGACAGAGACGGGGAAGGACAGATGGAGACAGAAGCTGCTGTCTACCATGGCTGCAGTTCCACCGGTAATTCCTCTCCTCTCCTCTCCTCTCCTCTCCTCTCCTCTCCTCTCCTCTCCTCTCCTCTCCTCTCCTCTCCTCTCCTCTTTCCACTGCAGACTGCTGCCTGTCTGTCCTTGTTTCTCTGTCCCATCCTACTGGCTGCTTCTCTTTCTTCTGGTCAGGTAATTGTTTATTCCAGGTAATGTTTAGACAAACTACACTGTGACCCCCCTTATGGGTTTGTATCTGAACCCATTTAGACCTGAGGCCGATTCTAAAAACGCCTTCTAAATCCTGGTATGGTTACAAATTGGGGTTCCCGCGCAAAACGTGTTACTAACAATTTTGAAGTTAAGCAATAGCAACATTAGAGAAATAAATGCAATACGGCATAACCCTTTGTACAGATAGATACCTTGTATATACACACACACACACACACACACACACACACACACACACACACACACACACACACACACACACACACACACACACACACACACACACACACACACAGTCACACACACACACACACACAGCAATCGGTTGGCGGCATACAACCGCTATATGGTATATATGTGCATATGTACTTATTGTACTTATATACTTATTTAGATGGCTGGTTGTATGATTTTAGAAGCTCGTATCCATAAGCTGGAAAGGCATACTCGGCCCCTGGCTGTCCATATGGCAGCTTGTGCATCACTGGCGTCTTGTGTGTCCCCTGTGGAATGTAGTGTAAAACACATTGTGGTACATGCCGCGTGCTTCTCTCAACAACACAGATCTGCATCTTACAGAGAGGAAGATCATAAGATGATACATTTTTTATTACAACTTACAATTTAGACATTTAGCAGAGCGACTTACAAAGTGCAAGATCAGAGTAAATGGCGTGAACTCTAGTCAGCAATTGACAGGGTAAATAGCCAAGTAAATAGAGTGCAAAGAAAACAAATACAGCAAAGTAACTAGGACACAACCAGGTACACATCAAGCATCTCTCTAAACCAGTGGTTTTCAACCCTTTTCATATCAGGGGTCCATTATTTATTCTGCATTTGAGCCACGCGGACCACCATTTGATGAGATTTAGCCTCTCAGACCCAATATTTTGTCATCGTTGGATACGATTTTGTCGTCCATCATTTGTCCATCATTTGGCTGGGGACCACCTGGAACCCCCTCAAGGACCACTGGTGGTCCCTGGACCACTGGTTGAGAACCACTGGTCTAAACAACATGTTATCTAAATAACATGCATAGCATATGTGAACTAGAAAAAGTGCTCCTCGGGGCACAGGTCTCCGCCAGGTCAGGTAGGTTATTGTGGCCTTCTGGTGGCGCTATAATAGGCCAATGTGAAAAGGGTGCCATTTCTTCTTAGGCCTTGCACGGCAATCGTACACTGCATACATGATTTGAGGCATTTTGTTCAAAAAATTTGTTTTGCTAAATTAGACCTGCTGGTGGCGCTATAACGGCCAATGTTAAAAGCGTGGCATTTTCTCCTCAACATGGTGTGAATGTGTGTGCAAAGTTTGACCGCAATCGGACGCTGCGTTCATGATTTGCGGCAATTTGTTCAAAACAAGCCACTACTGCAAACTTTAGATGTCAAATCAGGATGTAATAAGAAAAATCAAACACATCCGTCTTGATCACATGACTATAGAAATCATCTGTACCGATTTGCGTGAAATTTGGATAAAATCGGAAGGAGTAATATAAAAAAAGATGTTTTACATTTGTCGGGCCTCCTGGTGGCGCTATAAAAGGCAGATGTGAAAAATGCAGGGCAAAGGTTTTTCCTTGACCTCTAGGGAGTGCGCTTACAAAGTTTTACACAGATCGGTGCAGTTATAGTAAAAACACGAATCGGCTTGTTATAGTGCCACCATGAGGCTGATTTGATTTTTTTCAAGTGGCAATTCGTCCTCGGCATAGTGGAAATATGCGTGCAAATTTCAAGGAAATTGCAAGTACAAGTAACTAACAAATGTCTGCATAGAACTAGCATCTATACAAAAAAAGTAGGCCACAAGAAGTGATACAATTAAGGAATGAGAAATCCTAGGGGATGAGGTAGAGTCTTCAGAAGGCGGCAGAAAATGGCGAGTGAGTGTGCAGTCGTGACTGAGGGAGGTCATTCCACGGCTTGGGAGCCAGGAGGGAGAATAGTCTAGGACAGTGGTTTTCAACGTTTTTCATGCCAAGGACCCCTAAAATGATATACATTTGGCCGCGGACCCCCATCGGAAAATGTTTTGTGCCGGGAAAAATATATACATTCAAAGGGGAGTCCTTCCTTCCAACTGTCCATCCTTCGTGCCTTTGTGTCTGACTGGTGACATCGTTAAGGCAGTGGTTCTCAAAGTGGGGTCCCCCAGGGGTCCTTGAGGCGGTTCCAGGGGCTCCCCAGCAAAATAGCTTAAAAATCTGTTTAACCACTACCCTATTTTATATTTCAGCTATTCAAAAATAGCATTTACAAGCTCACAATGTGATGCGCTGGATGTATTGTGAGCTTGTAGATCGGCATTTTTTTTTTAAATGTCAGAAAAAGTTGTGATCAATTCTGAATATTTAGATTTGTTTAACACCGAGATCTGTTCTTATG